>NW_026057585.1:93413736-93414812 GCF_023721935.1 Panthera uncia
GGGGGGGGGGGGGAGCTATTTAAATACAATCGTTGATTTCATCAATTGTCTTCATTTTGGTTTGTTGAACTAAAATAATCTGATGAACGACCTTTCCTCCCCCCCAACCCCCCAAATCATTCCTAGTTTCCGAGACTATCAGGTGAGCCAGGAACTCAAATTAGGGGGGAAAATATCCAACCACCTTCTTCAAATGACTGTCAATTCAGGTTTGGCGTTAAGAGGACAGGACCCTGCTGACTTCCTCACACAGGCAGTGACATAGCTTCATAAGAAGTATTTTTTCCTACGGGCAGCCTGGGCAACGATGTCTACCGTACGGAGTCCCCACGCAGCAGGGTGTCCGTGCGTGCCACCAAGTTCCGCGGGTCACCCTCCAACCCTCAATCCCCTGGCACTTGGGGTCCTCGGGCCCAACCCTGAAACGAGCCTCTTCGCACTGCCATCCTTGAGCAAGACGAGGCAAGGAACTTCCCAGGACCGGAGGCAACGTCGCCCAGAACCCAGAACCGGGAGGAGCGGAGGCTGCTTATGCCCGGCCGCCGCGCCCCGAGGTGCCAGCCCCGGGAGGCCCCGCAGACCTGCGCTGCGGGGCGGCGGGGGGTGGGGGGGGAGGGGGGAGGGAGGAGGGGGACCGGCGTGTCGCGGCCCCGCGGAGTGACGCAGGGCCCCCTCGGCCGGTGGCAGCTCTGGGGGATGCTGACCTCAACTTTGTTCTTTAAAAATAGCTGGGAGGCCGCGGCGCTCACGTGAGCGGCCCCCGCTTCCCCCGGCACCCGCCCGGGGCTCCCGGCGGCTCCCGGGGTCGCACAGGGGGCAGGGCGGTGTCCCCGAGCCCCCGGGGACAGGACGGACCCCCCCGGGCCCCGCGGAGGGGGGAGGGGAGCAGGGGGCGCCGGGTGGGGTCGGGGCGTGGGGCTGGGGGTGGCGGCGGGGGGTCGGCCGGGCCGCGGGGAGCGGGCCGCGCTCACCTTCTTCACCGACAGCGAGATGTTCTCCAGGATCCGGTCCTTCACCTCCCGCGGCTCCATGGCGCCGCCGCCACCGCCGCCGCCGCCGCCGCCCCGCCGCCGCCG
>NW_026057585.1:93415212-93568535 GCF_023721935.1 Panthera uncia
GATGTCAGGCGGGGCGGCGCCAAGGCCGGCGGTCGGGCCGGGGCGCCCGCGCCCAGAGACCCGCCGGACCCCGCGTCGCCGTCCCCGGGCCCGCAGCCCCTCCGGCCGGGGTCGCCCGGGACCCCCGCAGACCCCGGGCCCCCGCGCCCCAGCCCTTGTCGGCTCACAGCCCCTCGGGCCAGGGTCCGCGGGAGCCCCTTAACCCCGGGGACCCCCGGGTCCCCGCAGACCTTGGGCCCCCCGCCCTGCCCTTTCCGGCCCACGGACCCAGGTCTCCCGGCCCTCCCCAGCGACCCCGAGCCCCTCCACCCCCTCCGGCCGGGGCCCGCGGAGCCCCCCACAGACCTCGGGGATCCGGACAAGCCGCCCCCGCCGGCCAGCGACATCCCTCAGCCCACAGACCCTCCCTTTCCTCGGCCCAGAGGCCCCTGCCATGCCCGGGGTCGTGAGACCCGCCCCCCCCCCCCCCCGCACCCCAGAGACCCAGGGCCCCTGGCTTCCGGCAGCCTGGAGACCCGGGCACCCCCCACCTCGACCTACCCAGAGACCCTCACCCTCTGGCCCTCCCTGGCTGCCTTGGCCCTCACCCGCCCCTGGAAGCCAGTCCGTCTCCTCAGTTCCCCACCCTCACGCCCAGTCCTAAACTTTAAGGCCATTTCAGGTCCCGGGTGCTCCTCCCCACCAACAAAACACACCCTCCGCACTTCCCCTTCTGTCCCAACACCCACTCTGATTCTTACCCACAGCCCATTGATTGCTACCCCTACCCCAGCTCTCCTTCGGTGGGGCCGCATACCCTGGGGGCCCCAGCTGCCTCAGCCCTGAAACCCACCCTAACAATTCCCCGCATCCCCCCAATTCCCCATCTCTTAAAGTCACCCACACTTAGAGCTCTCAGTCTCCTACCTGGCTCACTTAGCTCATTTGGTCTCCAAATGAACATACCCTGATGCATCCATGAGTCCCTCCTTTTCATTCTTTTCTTTTCTTTTTTTTAAAGTCAATATATTGGGGCACCTGGTTGACGTTCCACTCTTGATTTCCGCTCGGGTCACGATCCCAGGCTCGTGGATCAGGCCCGCTGTCCGGTTGCATGCTGAGCTTGCAGCCTGCTTGGGATTGTCTGTCTTCCTCTCCCTCTGCCCCTCTTCCCTGCTTGTGCTCGCTCGCTCGCTCTCTCTCTTTCTCTCAAACAAAAAAAGTCAATCTGTATCCTTTTTTGTCTCACTTTATGAAACTGAGATATAATTGACAAATAACATTAGTTTCAGGTGTACAACATAATGATTTGATATTTGTATATTGTGGAATGATCAGCACCCTCTTTATTTGAAGAAACCCCAATTCTCAACTTCAGCTCCCTATATTTTCCCTCTTTGTCGGGGCATACCTTTCTCAGCCTCCCAAACCTGGTCTCCCCAGCACAGATGCAAAACACCGATTCTACAGCTTATCCTAAATGGACCCCTCCCCATACACAACCTAGAAGTTCCCTCTCCATCCCTCAGTTTCCCCAGGAGAGATCCAAGATGGTGGTAGTTATGTTTTTGTTGTTGCCTTCTTGTTTTTTGTTTTAATATTTCATTCTTTTTCAATTTTCTTAACGTTTTTATTTATTTTTGAGAGACAGAGAGAACGAGCAGGGGAGGGACAGAGAGAGAGAGAGAGACACACACACAGAATCTGAAGCAGGCTCCAGGTTCTACCCTATCAGCACAGAGCCCGACACGGGGCTCAAGCTCACGAACTGTGAGATCACGACCCGAGCCGTAGCCAGTCACCTAACTGGCTGAGCCACCCAGGCACCCCTTTAATGTTTTATTTTTAAGTCCTCTCTACCCCCAACGTGGTGCTTGAACTTACAACCCCAAGACCAACAGTCTCATGGTCCACCAACCTAGCCAGCCAGGAGCCCATTGATTTGTTTTTCTGTCACTGAATAAGGGGACAAAATTACATGTCAAGAAAATGAAAGAGAACTACTTGAGGAACCGCATTCTATTACCACCTCAGGATCTAGGTCAAGAGTTCTTGAGACTAATGATGATGATGACGATGAGTAATGAGTACTGACTACGTGCCATGCGCTGAGCTAACTGCTTTACCTACATTCGTCTCCTGTATTCTCACACAACAGCCCCCGCACAGATGATGGGACCCGTTCGCATCCTGAGTCAAAGTGCCCTTTACATTTCTTCGTACTGTTCCAGCAGGTGATCCCGCAGGGGCTCGGTCTACCCCTTTGGGAAAAGAAGTCAGTCTCTCAGCTGAAGGCATTTCTTATCAGCGCTGAGCTCAGAAAAACAGGCCAGAACAGTCTCCGTGGAGCTGGGCTCAGACAGAATGTCAGGCGGAGAAGAGGTTACAGTGGCTGGGCAGGTAGAGAAAAGGCTGAGAACAGAGGACTCAGTACGTTGAATGAAGAAAGAAATAGTCACGTGTCCAAATGTGTTGGTGGCGAGCAGGAGGGAAACTGCTTGAATGACCAGGCTAATAACCTTGGTGAGCTCCCTTCCCACCGCAGTCAGCTAGGGTGCTGACAGGCCCCGACCTGTCAGATCCAACTCTGGCTCATGAGAATCCACTGAGCCCAAAGTGGAACCAGTTAACTTTGTGATTCTCCCCTGCCGTTAAATAATAGGACGTCTTCTGGGCGGCATCTTCTGCTGGACGCCACCTCCCTAAAAATGGCTACTCGCAGCTTGGGCATGTGATGGCTTCCACGGATGTTTTTATTGCTTGGCTATATACCTGTGATGGCCATTTCTGCCATGTCGTTAACATCTTCATACATTGGGGGATGGTCACATTCAACTGCTTACAACATTCATTAGAAACTTACCGAAGGTCTGCATGGGTAAGCGGGTGGGAGAGGAGAGGCACATTTCTAACAAGACTTCTTGCAGGAACAGGAAGGGGCCGAGGGCGTGTTCACGTGCAGATAATTGCCCCAGGCCCAGAACTCGAATATGGAATTCGCCCTTGCCTGTCAAAAACAAGGCAACTCAGGGGCGCCTGGGTGGCTCAGTCGGTTAAGCGACCTGACTTCGGCTCAGGTCATGATCTCACGGTTCGTGGGTTCGAGCCCCGCATCGGGCTCTGGGCTGACGGCTCAGAGCCTGGAGCCTGTTTCGGATTCTGTGTCTCCCTCTCTCTCTGCCCCTCCCCCACTCGCACTCTGTCTCTCTCTGTCTCAAAAATAAATAAACATTAAAAAAATTTAAAAAAAAAACAACAACAAGACAACTCAGGGGGCACCTGGCTTGCTCAAAAGGTACAGCATGTGACTCTTGATCTTGAGGTTGCCAGTTCGAGCCCCCTGTTGGGTGTAGAGATTATCTAAAGAAAACAAAAGCAGGAGCACCTGGGTGGCTCAGTTGGTTAAGCATCTGACTTCAGCTCAGGTGATGATCTTGTGGTTCGTGAGTTCGAGCCCCAGCTCAGGCTCTCTGCTGTCAGCACGGAGCCCATTTTGGATCCTCTGTCTCCCTCTCTCTCTCTCTGCCCCTCCCCTCCCCCTCACTCTGTCTCTAAAAAAGAAATAAACATTAAAAAAAAAAAAACCCCAAAAAAAAAATTAAATACCCCAGGATGCCTATCAATCTTGTTATAGGGAGTCATTGAAGCTCCTTCATTTATTGCACAAGACTGCTGATCATGTGGAAAGTGCATGAGACTCTGAGGCATGAGGAGTTGAGACGCTCAGTTGACTCATGCTAAGGCCTCGGGCAAATCACTCTGTCTTAGTTTCCAAATCAGTGTCACAGGAAAGATGACTTTCTTCTTCTTCTTCTTCTTTTAAATATTGTCCTGACCTCCCAACTGCACAATCCATCGGGCGAGGGATGAAGTTGGGAAAGAAGGCACATCATAGAAAGTCCACAGACTTGGCCACCAGCTCGTCTTTACTCTTCTTTCCAAAGATGTGCGCTGCCTCAGAGAGGAAAAAGATAGGAGAAAAGTCTAGCAGCTTTATCCTGCCACATCCTTAAAAGGTCATTGGACTAGATCATTTACAAAAGGTTTTTTTTAACGTTTATTTATTTTTGAGAGACAGAGAGCGTGAGAGGGGTTGGGGCAGAGAGAGAGAGAGGGACACAGAATCCGAAGCAGGCTCCAGGCTCTGAGCTGTCAGCCCAGAGCCCGACACGGGGCTCAAACTCACGGACCACACCACGAGATCATTACCTGAGCTGAAGTCAGAAGCTTAACCAACAGAGCCACCCAGGTGCCCCATTGGACTGGCTCATTTAAAACAAACAAACAGGGACACGTGGGTGGCTCAGTTAGTTAAGGGTCTAACTTTGATTTCAGCTCAGGTCACGATCTCACAGTTCATGCCCTGGAACCCCGCCTCAGGCTCTGTGCTGACGACACGGAGCCCGCTAGGTATTCTGTCTCCCTCTCTCTCTGCCCCTCCCCTGCTTGCTCTATCGGAGGGGCAGAGAGAGAGGGAAAGAGAGAATTCCAAGCAGGCTCCAAGCTGTCAGTGCAGAGCCTGAAGTGGGACTCAGTTTCACAAACCATGAAATCATGACCCGAGCCAAAATAAAGAGTTGGATGCTCACCCCCAGGTGCCCCTAAAGACTTCATTTTTAAGTCATTTCCACATCCCATGTGGGGCTCAAGTTCACAACCCTAAGATCAAGAGTTGCAGGTTCCACCGACTGAGCCAGCCAGGTGTGCCCAGGTGATTTTATTTGAAAATGTGGAGCATCCAGGGGACCTGGCTGGCTCAGTTTCGAGAGCGTGTGACTCTTGATTTGGAGGCTGTGCGTTCGAGCTCCATGTTGGGTGTGGAGATTGCTAAAAATAATGACAATCTATTTTTTTTAAATGTCGAGGGGCACCTGGGTGGCTCAGTCGGTTGAGCGACCAACTCTCAGTTTCGGCTCAGGTCATGGTCCCAGGGGCGTGGGCTTGAACCCTGTGTCGGACTCTATGCTGAGCAGGGAGCCTGCCTGAGATTCTCTCGCTCCTTCTGCCCTACTCCCCTACTTACCCTCTCTCTCTAAAATACATTTTTTTTAATTAAAAAATTTTAAAAAATGTTGAACATCCAGTTCCTTCCTCACCACTGTCCAGTCAGCAAGACAGTTTGGTGAAAATTGGGAAGTCATTCCACCTCCTAGTTTTTTTTTTTTTTTTAAGTTTGTTTATTTTTGAGAGAGAGCGAGCGAGAGCAGACGCATGAATGAGAGAGAAAGAGCAGGGGAGGGGCAGAGAGAGGGGAAGAGAGAGGATCCCTGACGGTGCAGAGCCCCATGTGGGGCTTGATCTCCCGAATCTTGAGATCGTGACGTGAGCCGAAATCTACAATTGGACGCTTAACCAGCTGAGTCACCCGGCCGCCCCAACGTCCCAACTTCAACGCCTCCATATCTTCATGTCACGGCATCTGGAAGGACATCCGGACTCTTCTCTGGCCTCCAAGGTCACAGCTGATTGGTCCAGCCTCTCTCCCTGACTCATCTCCCAAGCCCTCGGCTGTGCGTGCCGGGACCTGTGCCAGCCCTTGTGCCGTCCTCGTGCGTTCACACCTGAGGACCTGTGCAGGGATGCTCTTCCCCAGGGTGGCAGGGGCCGCCCAGCTATTCACCAAATTCCGCTCTCTCCACAGTGACAGCGTCGTAGCCAGGCCCAGGGCCAGATTACGTCCTCCTCTGTAGTGGGCACAGCTATCCCATCAAGTTCTCTCTAGCGGAACGTGAATAGAAATAAAGCGATCGACTTCTCGGCTGGGCTTCTGAGCAAGGAGTGCTCCTTGTCCATGCTGTTTCTTCTTCCACCAGGTAAGATGAAGCACAGAGGAGGTCACACCTATGAGATGTAAAGAGCACGGTTCCGGGGCGCCTGGGTGGCTCAGTCGGTTAAGCGTCCGACTTCGGCTCGGGTCACGATCTCACGGTTTGTGGGTTCCAGCCCCGCGTCGGGCTCTGTGCTGACAGCTCGGAGCCTGGAGCCCGCTTCGCATCCTGTGTCTCCCTCTCTCTCTGCCCCTCCCCTACTCATGCTCTGTCTCTCTCTCTCTGTCAAAAATAAGTAAACATTAAAAATAATTTTTAAAAAAATTAAAAAATAAAAATAATTTTTTTAATAAAAAATTTTTTTTTACCGTTCATTTATTTTTGATACAGTCAGAGCACAAGTCAGGGTAGAGACTAAGTAGAGACTAAGGAGTCTCTAGTCCCTTCCAACATAGAAATCTACTCAATTTTTGTTGTAGGATTTATTACTACCTGTCGTGTTCTTATTGGCGTCACTCCTCAAAGAGACTGCTATGGTATAAGCTCCCTGGGACTCTATGCCTTTGCTCAGTTCATGCGATGATGTATTCACAGCATCAACTCTGTGTCTGGCACATGATACTCAGTGTTTGTTGAATTAATGTCTTCTGCTTAATTTTTTATTTTTTTTATTTTTATTTTTTTTAATTTTTTAACGTTTTTTTATTTATTTTTGAGACAGAGAGAGACAGAGCATGAACGGGGGAGGGGCAGAGAGAGAGGGAGACACAGAATCGGAAGCAGGCTCCAGGCTCTGAGCCGTCAGCCCGGAGCCCGATGCGGGGCTCGAACTCACGGACCGCGAGATCGTGACCTGAGCCGAAGTCGGACGCTCAACCGACTGAGCCACCCAGGTGCCCCTTCTGCTTAATTTTTTAAAGTTATTTATTTTATTGTGAGAGAGAGAGAGCACAAGTGAGTGAGGGGCAGAGAGAGAAAGGGAGAGAGAAGATCCGGGCTTAAGCTCACCCAATGTGGGGCTCAACCTCACGAACCGTGAGATCATGACCCGAGCCAAAGCCAGATGCTTAACTGACTGAGCCACCCAGGCGCCCCACCTTCTGCTTAATTTTTAATCCAATAGGGATGCAAAAAACCTTTGTAGCTGGCCGTAGAAATAAAAGGATGGAAGAGAAGTGGGACCCAACATAAAGTCACTTCTCTTTACACCTGATTTGGGCTTTTCCATCCTAGGAAGGTAAAGGATGAGACAGTATAGTCAAAGCCTACACAACCATCAGCTGAGGGGTGCTGTTTGCCTACGTCCCAGATTAGTTGTCTATGTGGGTATAATGAAAAGTACTGCTTCAGGGCATCTGGCTGGCCCAGTCTGAAAAGCATTCGATTCTTGATCTCAGGATCATGAGTTCAAGCCCCACATTGGGTGTAGAGATTACTTAAAAAAAAAAAAAAAAAAGTCCTCTTTCAAAATCTATGCTAAACTCAAACTCAGCAGTCATCCTAGGCTAGAATTCCTAAGCCTGCAAACTGACCTCGGTGGCCTGGCCCGGTTTCAGGCCCAGTTCTGCTATGTCACTCCACTTACGGGACAACCCCTCGGGGCCTTTGAGATGAGAAATCGCAGCAGCATGATGGTGCCCATGGACTTACTAACCGCTCTGCATCAGGCACCGCTCTAGGCACTGGGGATACAGCGGTGAGAAGGACAGGCATCAATCCCTACCCTCCTGCAGTTTCTTTCTGACAGAGAGAAAGGAAGTAGACAAGAAGCGAAATGCAAGGATGTTAGGCGGTGGTTGGTGCCTCGGAGAAGAATGAAGGGAAATGACATGGAAGGGGGTGGGTGGGTGGCTTCGATTTCAGATCAGGTAGCCAGAGAAGGCCTTTACGGAGGTGATAGTTGCGGAAAGACCTGAAGGAAGTGAGAGAAAAAGCCACGAAGGTGTCTGAGGAAAGAGCATTCCAGACTAAGGAGACGGCAGATCCAAAGGCTCGAGGGCGAGAAAGAGCTCAAGGAATACGGAGGTCAGGGTGGCTCAGAAGACGAGTGAGGAGGGGAAGGAGGCAGGAGAGGAAGGCGGAGAGGCGGGTAGGGGGCCTTGGAGACATCGTAAGGACTTTCAGCTTTTATCCGAGTGGGAAGGGGCCCCACTGAAGGGTTTTAAGGAGAGGTGCGGGCTGGCTGTTGTGTTAAGGAAGAACAGAATGCAGGTGGACAGGAAGACCCACTGGGGTAACCCAGGCGAGAGGTGAGGGGTCCTGGGACCGGGGTTCTAGAAATGATGGGATTTTGAATATGTTTTGAAGTGAAGCCAACAGGCTTTCGGACGGATTGGATGTAGGTTGAGAAAGAAGAGCCAAGGTTTTGGAGTGAGCAACCTGAAGGATGATGTTGCCATTGATTTCTCGGGGAAAACGGAGAGGAGCAGGTGTGGGGTGTGGGTGGAGTATTTCCAGCGCAGGGCTCTGTGATTTCAGATACCTGGAGTCTAAAAGGGAAAATGTCGGCTTTTAGTAACTCCCTAGGAGGAACCAAAGCACTCTAGCTCGATTTTTTTTCTTTTTAATTTTTAAAAAATGTTTTCTTTATTTTTGAGACAGAGACAGAGTGTGAGTGGGTGAGGGGCAGAGAGACAGGGAGACACAGAATCAGAAGCAGGCTCCAGGCTCCGAGCTGTCAGCACAGACCCCGATGCGGGGCTCGAACTCACCAACTGTGAGATCATGACCTGAGCTGAAGTCGGACACCCAACCGACCGAGCCACCCAGCTACCCCGTTTTTTGTTTTCATAAAGATGTAGTGAATTCGCCTTTCTCTGTGCCAAGGACCCATAATTCTTTCTGCTAGTAACTAATTATGTCTCACATTTGGCATCACTCTATAACCATTTTCAAATGGTTATCAAAAGATTGAGATCTGAAGAATGGCAACATAATTCTCACCTCCAACTAGCTGTCGTCCTTCTTATTAGACAGGCAAGGGATGGTCACAGGATAAGGGAGGGGATTTGTCTAAACTCCTCCCTATACATACCAGCTGGTCCAGGTCCATTGAAATCTTCTCAAGTGAAGACCCCACAATACAAACCATACACAAAGCAATGACTCCACATTGGCTAACCCCTCAAAGGTGTTTCCAAGTTACTCATTAATCTCAAAATCATTAATCTTATGTTACTTGAACACTTTTGGAAAAAAATGAAACACACGGCATTTACAAGCTTTAGGATAGAAAAGAGATCATCCTGCAACCCTCAACAAGTAATTGACTCTCAGTAGTTCAGAATGAGGGGTCTCAATTTGTGAATATGTAACCGGGAGTCAAGACGAGACTCCGTCCCCTGAGCAGACATTAGAAGGCAGATATTCTTTCCGAGACAAAAACTGGGCTAGTTAATCTCTTATCGAGCACAGAGCTACTCTACGTTTCGTCTTTCAGCTAGGTGTGGCCAGTTACGTGGTTTTCATCGATTGTGTGTAGGGAGGGACAGGTACCGTTTCCAGGTCTGGCCTGTACAAACCACTTGAGCTCGACTCTCTCTTCTATCATCTTCCAATCGAATGTAGACCAGGGCAACCTTGGAAGCAGGGCGAAAATGGCAGAGATGCTGAAAGCCTGTTTCCTGAATGACAGTGTGAAGAGCCCTCCTGCCTCCACTGACTTGGACTATTAGTTAAGGAGAGATAAGGTTCTATTGTGTTAAGCTACTTACATTTGGGTTGAGTATGTTACAGCGGTTAGCCTATCCTGATACAGAACTTGGTACTGAAATGGGATAGTCACCATAAAAACCCAAAAGACCCTGTCTTGGTGGTCAGGAAGCAAACTGATCTAGGGAGGCTAGAAAAACAGGAGACCTTTAAAATTCAGTGGCAAAACATCTACTAAAACTCTCCCGTGGCAGCTTGGATGGTTGACTACATTAACACATAGCCCAAGTTCAGGTCTACGAGGAAGGGTCGAAAACTCATGTTTGTGTGTTGAGTTCTACACTATGAGAAAGACCAAAGTTCAGGAAAGAAGTGGCTTGTCGCAAGCCAAACTGGAAAGGAATAGAGCTAAGAAATTTGGGGCCTTGAATGCAGGGTTGTATAAGGAAATGAAGTCCTGCTTGAGGACTGTGTACACGAAAGAACTCTTGAGTGTGGTTACTGGTAACGGAGGATTGATTGGAGCAGATAATCAGAAGGCCACGGTGACGGAGGAAGTTGTTTTGCCGAAGAAACCACAAATCCAGAGTTCAAAAGCCACAGCCTCTCTTCCAAGCCTTCAGACCAACCCCCAGTCCTCTAGACTTGTGCCAACAGGAAGCCAAGAGAGCTGTGTAGCTCCCAAGGAAGGTAGAGACCTAGCACCTGCTTCAGATGGGACCATGGACAATGGATACGGGAGTTCCTTCCACTGAAGATAATTGGAGTTTTAAGCAGAGGAGTTTCCCCAACCCCTTCACAAGGGTTGCACTTCCTGTTCTCTTTTCTGTTAAGGGATTTGCTAATGCGGTTTATTCTGTCCCTGCACCCCAAGGTGCAGGAGCAAGATAATTTATCTCAAGTTCAGTTTGCTAAACAATAAAAAGCCACAGTCAAGACGTGAAGGAGGGCAGGGGATCACAGGGGATTCTGGACTGAAGTCAGTTGAGTACCTGGATATGTGTATATGGAGCCATCTCCCTGGGGGGTGTTGGGTAGTAGTTGAAACACTGCTAGATGACCCTAACTGTACTCGTCACGTGGGGCACGTGAGTAGATTGCACTTCACGGCCTCCCTTGCGCTTCGGTATGGCCGTCTGGATACCAAGCCAGGGAAACGGATACAGGAGTGATCGCACCACTTCCAGGCCTGGTAGAAAAACTTCCACGAACAACCCTCATTCTCTTCTCCCGTCAGTGGATGCTGATATCCAAGGTCATTTTGGAAGTCACGTGTTGAAAAGGTCAGAGCCCTGGCAGCCTAGGACCCTGAATGACGGATTGCACGGGGCAGAGCCACATCTGGCTCTTGGAACCGCCCAACTTCTGGGAACTGCATTTCGCATTCTCAAACCCCTTACGGGACACAATACTACTAGCTAATACCTAATGAGCACTTAGTATGTGCCAGGTACTGTTCTGAAAGTATTAACTCATTTAATCCCTACAGACCATCCAGAAGGTCCCCATTTTACAGATGAGGAAACAGAGGCACAGAAAGGTTAGGAAACTTACCCGAAGTCACATAGCCAGTAAGTGCCAGAGCAGCCTGGCTCTAGAGGCTAATCTAACCACGACACCCTACCACGGCGTTATGTCTGTTCCAGGGCATCGGCTGCCCACACAGGCACAAATGCACAGTCTCTGACATGCTCAGATAGCCGTGCCCCTGTAGTGGTCATCTGCAAGTTAACTTTAAGGGCTTGGGCATAACCCATTTCTTCTGAGGTACAGGCAGCTGGCTCACGAATCACGGTGCCCGGGTACAAGCTGTTCAAAGGGGCAGGGACACAGATCAGGACTCAAGTGAAGTGACCATCTCAATTTAAAAGAAACTGATCAAACAAGAGTCTTATGATAAAAACTTTATTGTCTTATTAAATATCAAATGTTTTACACATCACTTTTTCTTCAGAAAGTTCCTATTAAAAAAAGAAAAATAAAGTGTTTTGATTATTTAGGGCTGACTTAACATTTCAGTATGTGACAAAAACTCAAACCCAAATGCATCTAGTTCACTCAGCTGCAGACAGGTCCTATGTCCAGCCCCTAAACCAAGGGCACAGTGCAGCCAACTGTGGGATTCCTGAGTTTGGTTCCCTTAAGTTCTGAGTTTCCCAACTCTCAAAACCAAAGCGCTATGGAGTGACTAAGCTATTGGCAAGCCTATTTTGCCAATCTGCCTAGCTTTTTAAAGATGCAGTAGTCTCAAAGCTTAAAGAAAAGTCAGAAAAGCAATACATGAGCAATTGCAAGAACAAATAAAAGGGTTCGAGAAGGGTTTCTGCTTGCTAAGATTTGCCAAGTGTGGCTACAAAACCGGTAAACAAGGCTTCCTTGAGAGCAAAGGCCATTAGCTCAACTCGCCATGAAGACGGGACTTTGAGTAACAATGAGCATAATCCATTTTCGCTGTACGTGCACGGTGAGAAAAGCAAGTATGACCAGTATGTTGAACTGCTCTGAGTGCATCACCAGAACTATCTGAAAAGGGTGATGGAGAGAACAGAGAATGGGATATAATCATTCAGAGAGAAAGGTCCCAGATAGGGGGCATAAACTCAGAAAGCTGTGGGGCCTGCAGGGAAAGAAAACTGTCTGGTCGGCATCAGGTCATCTCAGGCTGAAGGAATCTGGAAACCAAATGGCTCATCTGACTGCCTCTGGTAGGAGATTAAGAGAGGTCTACCTTCCTCTAAACCACAGACGCATTCAGTCAACGTTGCATATAGAGCAAGCTCCTGGTAAACAAAATCATTTCCCACCAGACACGGATTTTCCCAGGGAAAAATAAGCCAGCATGCCCCGTCCCCAAGTCGGCTAATGAGAACCTTCGTATGGTACATATTTAGAGAAATAGAGTTCTGTAAAAATTCTAATTTTGTATTCTACACCCCCACCCCACGTCTTCGATAATCTGCCTAACTTTTTAAGGTAAAAGAAACATTCTCTAACTCCTACACCCTTGAGCCATTTTCTCTGTAGAGTTTATTCCTTAACATTGTGCCCTGAAACTTACCAGCTATATCCCCCTCACCTTTTACAGCCCCCCAGAGGATCTAAATTACCAATCACCAAGAAGTATCCGATGAACTTGGGAGTTTTCTAATGGTAAGCCTCAGAAGTCACTAGCAGTCAGGTTGTATGCCTCAGGATTACAACATACGTGGTGACATTTTAAAGAATGGGCTAACGAATTTTCTTTTGATGGAGCGATCCTGCTGAGAGATTTGGTAGAGCCTCGAATCCTCTTGTGAATAATTCTGCCCACCACCCAGTCCCAGAACTATCGCTTGCTTCATTTTCTGCTCTAGATTCTCATTTCCACATTTTGCACTCAGCTGTTTTAAAGCAGCAAATGCCACAGAATCCTCTAAGTCCCGCGGGACCAGATGGTCAGTATTCCAGAGCAGCCATGCTCAAGGTGGGGGGCGGGCAGGGAGAGGATACCCCGGCACACTCCACATTTGTACCCTGCGTGGAAGGATGCCCTGATGGGAGGGAAAGCTCATGGTCACGGCTACATATTTGGGATCTCTCCCGTTTACCTTGGACTTCTACCCTGCCCACCCCACCCCAGCAGCATAAATTACTTGCAAATAATTTATACTGATTTCTTCAAGTATTCCTATAAATATTTGAACATTTTTTGTTGGTTTCTGATTCCATAAAAAAAAATTAAAAAAAAAAAAACATTTTAGAGCAGTTTTAAGCTCTAAATAAGCATCGAATTCCATTTTGAGCCTGATTTTCCCACTCTCTGAATTTGAACCAAATCATTCTAGTATGACTTTTAAAATAAAACCATGCTAATAGGCAAAAGCAGATCCTTCTCCTAAAGCTAAAATTTGCTTCATGTCTCCTTACTAGACAAAGCTTCATGAGGACAGGCTCCTAATCTGATTTAGTCACCCCTGTGTTCTCAGTACTCACCAGTACCTGGCACACAGGCACTTAATGTTTGAATCAATCGATTTTTTTTTTTAAACTCAACTCTACCCCAACATGGGGCTGGAACTCACGACCCCGAGATCAAGAGTCACATTGCCCCACCGACTGAATCAGTTAGGTGCCCCATGAATCAATGAATTCTTAATCAAAGACTCATACTGTATAGGCCTCAAGAGTACCAGATTTTCTCAAACTTTTTCTGTGTCTTAACCACCACAATACTGACAGTGCAATGAAGAAAAATCTAATAAACATCTAGAAACCATTTTCTGGTACTCCCAATGCAAAAAAGCCCTATTGGAATTTTTTCCGTCTAAGGAAATCTAATGATTTGGTGCAGGATAATTCTGAATCGAAGGTGAGTCTTAGGACCAACTCCATGCATGCCCTCTATTTCTAGGAAGGCCATTTTCAAACTTTCTCCCTGATATTTCCACTTTCACTCCCCACCAAAATGTGATGCCTCTGCTACTTGGAGAAACTAAGGCACAAGAGAAAATCAAGTACTTCAAAGGTTTACCCCTAAAATCTTAACGAACTCCTAGGAACACCTCACTAACACCGAGGGACCTCTAAGATACAGAGCTTGAGCCATGAATTTACATTTCCACAGTTCTCAAGGACACGCTTTAAATTTACTTGGTCTTCGAGGAATTGGCGTTTTTAATTCTTCCAGGAAAAAAGCTATTTTATGGAACTCCTAAAATGTTAACATTCATCTTCTAGGAAGGGAAACTCTTGATAACGGTTTCTTTCTAACTCAGCCACAGACTATACTAAGTAACCAAATTCAAAGGAGAAATTTGGCTTTTTGGTATTTGTGCTAGAGATTGGAAGAATGCATAATCTAGTTAGCTTCTCTTAGGATATGTTACCGGTGATAACAAGTTTGAAACACACAGCAGTTCAATTATGCTGCCTGCTCTCACTGCAGGTGGCAAACAGGTAGGAAAAGGAAATCAGACGCACTGCAACTTTCCTGGCTGGTTACCGGCAAGGCTGTTTTTATATACATGGTGGGATAAAAGCCACCGTATGTGGAGGATATATCTGTAAATAGAAAAATTGCTTGCTTTTCATTCTATGTAAAATTAACTGTAGGCTATTTGTCAATCACACATGTATATATACATATGAGCTGATGGTTAAACCAATGAAGTTTTTATGGCTTTTACTAGAGAGAGAAAGCTGTGCTAAGGGAAGAACAGGCAGATTCCAGTTTTAACTGGTTATCAAAATTGGTGACACAAAGTCTCATGTGTCTTTCCATTTTTATGCAACCCTCTTGCTAGAGAAATGCTTTGGACAAAAAAAAAAAAAAAAAAAAAAACAACCACACGGGCTGTGTCTTCCTTTAGTACATATGGAGACAAGGAGCGCTGGGAGGTTTCATAGGCTCCAAGGCAGACCAGTTTTAACACCCACCCACCACCTATCCCATTCTCTTTGCCAAGCCACTGGTAATCTTTAGATGTTAACGCCTAAAGCCCAAACTGAGGGATGAAGGCTGCTGGCTGGGGCCCGGGGGCCTACACAGGTACAAGTGGAAATCCTTCTTCCCAGCTTCAGTGGGCAAAATCTACAGCTGTGTTAGGCACAGCTGTCTGGTCACCAAGCACATTCCTACCCATGGAAATCAACTTAAGGTAAACTGCAGAAGTCCTCCAGGAAGGACAACCTTCTCCTCTCTCTGGTGAGTAAACAGAGACCACCCTTGGAGGGGAGCACTGACCACAGAACCGTCCGTTACTGGTTACGGCAAAGAAGCTATCCAGAAAGGTGGCCCGTTACTGTCGATGGCTGGCCAGGATCAGTTCTGTTGGCCACCAGAGGAGTTCACAATGATTTTACCTCGTTTTTAGAGAAGTTAATCTCGAATCTCTGCACTTTTAGTAAAACTGACAAAGTTCACTAGTGTCGTGTTCCTTAATTCCCTTTGTGTTTTAAGAACTGCGTGATTTAAAATTATTCAAAATCCTAATAATGTCAGCGACTTTACGTTCATACAAATGATGGGACAGGAAAATAAAGTTTTAAGGATCCAAAGCAATTATACACTGAAAAATAAATGATGAAAAAGGACAAGGCTATCTGGCAAGAGGGTTCAGCTCATTCATTCAAGGTACTCCTAAGGAGAATACATGTACAACTATAGGCCTATTCGATTTTCTCCTAAAAATAAATATACATACGTAAAAAGCTATTGTAATAAAACCTCTTCCACACTGATATTCTGTATTCTACCTAGGATGGATTCCCAGATCTCCGCACTGTGAAAATTCAGTGGCCAAGCCGCTGAGCAGTGTGCCACTGCTCAGAAAGACTAGGAGGCCCGTCTTCACCCAGAAGGCCTCTTGGGAGGGGTCTGTTGTCACTGATAACTTCCCCCACCTCACACCCACCCCACTTTATAACCCTAAAGATTTATTAGCTTAGAATAAATTCCCAGTTACCACCCATAAAGCAAATACAGGGGCCACTGCATTGCTACTGGATTTTGCTTCCCTCATAGCACCAACTACTTAATTATGGCCGCAGCTCTAAGAGTCGGTTGACAGAAATCCTACACGCAGTTTCCTAGTGCATCTTACGTCTTTGGTGTGGGGCAGGCAAAAGGGTCTGCAGCATGTGATTGTCTCAAAGAACATCTTAAAGACAACCTGGCTGACCTGCTGTTCGGAGCGCCCTCGTGAAAACAGTAAACCACAACTCCTTCTGCCAACCATCTCCCAACTTCGGAGGATCATGATGAATCTATGTGACTTTCCGCCACATCACTGAAGACTCACAACATACATACAAACGTCACAGCAAAAAGAAAAGGAGACGGAACAGGACAGAAGAGAAAGGTCTCTAAGTGCCCCCAAATGAAAATGTCAAAAACTCCTGAGATATGAGCCTCCGTTTTGATTGTGCTCAATGACTTGAATTTTGAAAGAAAGAATAAGCTTGCAAAGAGAGTAAGACTTCACACAAAATCATTTAACACTAAGTTCACGAATCACCCTTTCGAAGCATCTGTTTCAAACACATTGCAAACTCTAGCTTGGAATCAGGAGTCATTCTCAAAATTCTTTTCAATAAAACCAAGATTTCAGATTCCTGCTGGGTACATAAGATAATTTATTTTCTGGGAAAAACTACCTAAAATCTATCCAGTAGGATTATTGCACAGTGGGGCCCACAGGACAATGATTTCCAAGGGCTAGTCCTCATATAAAAAAAGGCCACAATAAATACATCTATACACTATGCCCCACTCTACCTTGACATGGTAAACACAAATGTGACGCCGCCTGCTTTAAAAAAGAAACTCCTGAGGAAAGAAAGGGATGGAAATCTCTACCAAGGCCACTTGAGTCAGGAACTGCCATTACTATTTCCATTGCCGTAAAGGCCACTCACCAAACAGGCTGACCATTCCAAGCACCAAGATGAACCAGCGACAAGGTTATCACACTTCACAATATCTCACTCCGATCGCGGCTCACACTGAGCTTTGGAAGCACTTCCCAGTAGATGAGCTTAGAAAGGAAATGAACTGCAGGCAAATCAACCCCTTAGCAGAACTCTGGGTTCATTGTTGGTCACTAAGGGTTGAGGTGAGATCAGTAAGATGCTCGCAAACCCACTCTCTAGTAAATTCCAGCGTTCAGGCCATTATTTTTCACTCCCGGTCCTTGAAACATCACCAAACATTTGCAAACAGAATTACACGCTTTTCCCTTTTCTATCTGGGTAGCACCACGTTCCATTCTGATGTTGATTCCCCCCCACCCCAAAATACTTGGCAATTCATGCGGCAGCCTGTCGCGTACAGAGCAGCCCAAGTTTTAAATCCTCCCAACTCACCCCATAAAACTGCCAAATCCTAACCACACAAATAAAAACATACCACTCTAGGAGAGATCACTCAATTATTCTTCAACTTCCTCTTATAACTGATGCATCACCAATACACAGAGCACTAAGTGTAATTCCAAACACCACACCATGTGATCAAGTCTGTAAATGGACAATTGAGCCAACAAGCCATACCCTGCCTACAGCACAGACACAGCCAAAGAGGGAAGGTGATCTGCTTTCAGCTGCATGGGTGGTAGGGTTTCTCATGGCTTCTGCTTTTTAAAGCACTCACTCTCATTCTAAAATGGTATGCTATACACAAAACCATCAATTTTATTCCAGAATACATCATCTTGATAATAAAAAGCTTTTGTATGCACATACTGCCAATACATTTAAAAGGCCCAAATTTTAACAAATAGAATAGACAAATTCATCAGACAAGAGATAAGTTACTTTGGCCGAAAAAAATCTTTAAAAAAAATCTGGCTCAACATTCTGCTTGCAGGTTTCTACATATACTGTGTACGTGGTGAGTGAAAGAGAGAGAGAGAGAGAGGGAGAGAGAGAGAGGAGAGAGGAGAGGGGGGGAGAGAGAGAGAGAGAGAGAGAGAGAGAGAGAGAGAGTGTGTGTTGTGTGTCTATAGCTTTTTTTTTTTTTTTTTTTTTTTTAAGGGAATGGAGGATGGTTTAGCCCACTTTTCCTTGGTTATGTAGGAACTACAATGTTCTTTGCGAGCAAAACAAGAAGTGCAAGGTCTGCATTTCCGCCAACTCGATGCAAAGCCCCAAGAGCTTCCTGCAAAGTGAAGCCGGCACGGAGAATCCGGTCAATGTCTGCAGCAGGAAAAATCAGTGGTGGAAGAACGGAGGGACTTGATGATGGGTGGCTGGTGGGCGGCTCAAAGTCAACAAGTGGCCCTGCGGCTTCAGGACAGACATCCTGTCGTGTCTCAGGCCCGTCTGTCACCGGATTCTGTGCGCCCTGACCCAGATCTTCAACCAACGTGAAATTGGACCAGGACTTCGTTTGCTCAGATGTGGGACTGACACCATCCTCCTCACCTGCTGAAAGTTTGGGTGAGATTTCTACACCTAAGGTGCAGTGTAATTGATTAGACGTTTTTGCTGAGGCTAGAGCGTCAGAACTGCTCTTGTTCTCGGATTCCCTAGACTCGGGGACACTTTCCTTATCAGTTACTAGGCCATCACCTGGATCCCTGACATTAATATCTTCTACATCTTCTACTCCAGCACCATTTGAAGTGTCTGTTAACTTTTCTGCCCTCACCGATACAGTTACGGTCTGATGAAAGGAGACTTGTGAACGCTCTTCGTTCTGGGTAACTACAACATGCTCACTTTGGGTCCATCTTTCAGAAAGGTCCTTCCCACCTGTTTGGCCCTCAGTTACCATTTCTGATTGACAGATAACTTCTTCAGATGTATTTTCTGAAGCTGGTTTACTACTAATGACCAAAAGTTCATGGAGTTCCTTCAAGGCTGCCGTTAGAGATGAGCAGGATTCCTCTGCTGACTCCACAGAAGGCTGACAACTGCCACAGAGACTTAAAGACGGGGAGCAATCCCCATCTTCTTTATTTGTTCCAGACATTTCAACGTTATTGTCTGGGAGCTGTAAATCCTGAGTGCAAATTGAATTACTCAAAATTTCGGACGAAGGGTTACATTTTGATGTTTCTACTTCCATCAGGGGATTATCTAAGGTGAGATCGGGTGCACCGATGTTCTTGACATTGGCATTCTGACCATCCGCTGAGTTAGGCACAGCCACTAGGGACTCTTCAACTGTATCCACTTCCATGAGTGTTTCTGAATGGGGGCAGCCACAGCATCCTGAAGGTAGAGTATTTTCCTCTGTACCTGGAAGGTCCACATTCTGCTGTAGCCTGTCTTCTTTCATTGTAGCTTCTAAATCAACACTTCTTTGTGGATTCTGTTGCCTTTCTCCAAGAAGTTCAAAGTCCTCTGTGTTACAGAGATGTTCCTGTTCTTGGTCATGTAGAGCATTCTGTTGTACAACCTCATGCTGTTCATTCCCTGGTTCTTTGTGCTGCTGAAGGCCGTTCCCTTGACTCGGGTTCTGACTTTCTGGATGCCAACCCTTTTCACCTAGAAACCCCGGTGGTTCTTGCACACTAGCAGTCGTGACAGATAAACTAGCTTGCGGTCTTGTGTGGAGAGGAGATCTGAGGCCCTGGGTGCTTCTTTCAGCAGATTTCTCCATATTCTCTGCAACAATGGCTTCTTCGGATGAATTCTGCAGAGGCATGGCTGGAGCGCTGTCTGCTGAAGAAGCACAATCAGAAAGATCCCGTGGAGGAAGATGTTCTTTCTTTTCAGAGGTTATCTGGAATTCGGCAGAAGCCTTCAAAGCCTTTAGAGCTTTAGGTTCAATGCTGTCAGGGTCACTGGGCTCGAAAGGGCAGCCTGAAGCAGAGACAGAGTGAGCAAGACTCATAGGATTACCAATCTCAGGACTCTGTCCTGAAGGATGGGCTGGATGGTTAAATCCATCTGAAGTTGGTAAGGATGACATTCCCAGTGAGGTAGTTTCTTTACCACTTTTCTCTACATGGAACAAAAGGGAAAGGAAAAGAGATTAATTAGCAGATTACAAAGGCCAATCACTTCTCAGATGATACAAATCTCAACAGGACAGAACAAAATCAGGCCCTTAAACTTGGGTTTGTCTTATACTGATACTTATACAAGAACCATTCTCACTGGGGTAGACAATTCAACATCACAGCATCAGAATAAGAGATAGGCACGTTCTTAACAAAACATGTACACTGTAATTCAGTATTTTTCTTTAAGTACCATTAATAAACATCCACATAATGGCTGCGTTAGTGCTCAAGACTGAAGGACATTCATGTATCTTTATTCTCTGTGGGTCCGACCCTCTTAGAAGAGTTTCTCCGAGTGTGTTCTATCACTTGCCCTGAAATCCTGTTTGCTAAGCATGCACACTCTGGGGCACCATCCCTGGGAGTAAACCCAAGGGTCTGCACTTTCAAAAAGCTCCTCGGGTGGTTCTGAAGCATGTTACAGATTTTGAGGATCTCTGCACTAGAGTGATTCTCACATCAATGCACTTTTAGCGTTTCAAACGACAAGACTAAAACCAGTTATATCTGGAACAGAGTGGGAATTATAAAGAGAAAGGAGAATATGCTCGGGATTCTCTAGGAGACAGAGAAACAAATATTCTATTTAATTCATTTCTATCCAAACTCCCATGATCCAAATCATGAGACAGCTGTCTGAGCAAGGACTCAAAGCACAAAAATAAAGGTAAAGAGCAAACAGATTAGATCCAATCATCACCTTGCCAAATACGGCAACCTTAGAAAGGTTTATCAGTTACTTTATCACATTAACATGGTACAACTAAGTGAGGACACTGAAGTCTTTTAGGGCAGGGAAAGGGGGTAGGGTCCTGGCAGCAAAGGCGGACGGTTCATAATAGTTTTCAGACAGGCAATGACCATTTAGACTCAATACAACTGACTGGGCACTCAAGGGTGGCAGGCTCAAACACCACCTCACGAAGCCATTAAACATCAATTCCAACTCTCCTTTTGCCACCGATACGAACACTGACCTCTATGCAGTGACTAGAAGATTGTTAATTAAATGCCAACGGGTGGCAGCAAAAACTACTTCACGATACAATCTCTCAGGGCAGATGCTTCTCAGACTCAAATGCTTCGTGTTGACTGCCATCCATTGTGGGGGGCTTGATCTTAAGAAGTCAGGAAGCAATCCAGATTCAAATGGCTCTAAATCATTCTAATCCGACACCGGTTAACAGCACAATGAGATAAAGCATTGACTCTGTTGGGAAGTTACTGACTTCTGGTGAAACAATATAGTTTAGAGGTCAACAGGAAAACAGCATTTGCTTCAGTGTAAATTATATCCATTAGTGTCTAGAAACAGTTATTAGTTTTATTTATCAATCTCTAAGGCTGACTCTGAAAGAGGTTCAGTTGTGAGTTGATGCGAACAGAAAAGATGCATCACAGTGAAATATCCGAGTTAAGTAGCACGGGGCATGTGATGATGGCCTTCGGGCACTGGCACGCCAGTTACAATCCCTGTGTCAGGTCAAGGAGAACGTGGCCTCAGTGTGTGTTTTGTGCTAAGAAAGCAGCACACAGTCCTCCAAGAGCTGAGACTTCACTGGCCTAAGTGCTGACCGTAGGGGACAGGCTCAGTACTACGGGTGAGGAGAAGGGGATGAGAACAATGGATATTAAGAATAATTAAACTGTGCCTACTTTTACCCCATCTTTCTAAGGAAAAAGAAAAAAACGAAGAAATTAAGTGCTAGGTATCTAATCACAACCAGCCTGCAACCCCGTATAAAGCCCGAGGCTGGGAGTTGCCTTTTTTCCTCTTGATAAATCAGCCAGTAAACTCAGGCTGCCGTCTCCCAAATTTACACTCCAGGGAGATGGGAACAGAGCGTCTCCCGGGGAGACCCTGCGAGTCTAGGGAGAGAAGAGTCAAGTCTTAACTCCCGTTTCAGGGAGAATTAAACCTCAGCGCTGCCCACGTTATTGAACCTGTGCCCCCAGACAAGTTTACCTGGCCGAAGCCCCGATTTCGTCTTCGGCGGAATGAAAATTTCTTTCAGGTAGAAGTGCCCTTCTACCAGTCTAGGCAGTTGTGTGCAGGGATATGAAAAAGGAACTTCCAGTTTTCCAGAAGAAACAGGCTCATGAAACCCCTAACGGTGTAGTTATCTTCAACAACAACATGCTGTGGGGCTGATATTCTTGATTTGCTCTATTCACAATGGCCAGATGGACCTGGCTTTTACTGGGATCTCCCTCCCCTCCTTGGACTGTTCCACAACAGTTGACGAAACTATAAATAGGAAACTATACTTCGATGTGTACGCATGCCAACATACGGATGTATATACAGGCTGGTTGTAACCAGATTAGACGAGGTGACATGGATGGCAGAAGCTAAGTTCCAAAACTGCGGCGGACACAGAGACTTTCAGAGCACAGACGATAACTGGATGGAAGGCTGAACGTGGCGTCTATAAATACCTGGTCTGGGGCCCACTCCAGCTGCAGCACACACACACTACATGCATCATGGCTTCTGACGCTCTGTTTGAATTAGGAAACAGACAAGCAAACTTGGGTTAACAACGCAAACCACACAGCATGCGGGGTTATTGTCTCCATTCCTCTGCCGTCTTATAATCAGGAGCTGGTAGAGTCAAAGTTGGGGAATGCTTCTGTAGTTTGGTTGGTTTAATTCTCTCACAATACATAGAACAACGTGTCAACTTCAACAGATCTTCAATAGAACTTGGGAAGGAATTCATCTCACACACCCACACACATGGAACTCATGGGCAGACGTGTGAGACAGGTGGAAACAGCAGACCCATGGATGGGATTACAAGCTATGGCAATCTTCAAGGTGAGCGAACACTTGTGACAGTCACTTTCCCAATTTCTTTCTCAGTTGACATTTATTTTTGGGAGAAAAACAAACGAAAGTGGATCGTCCTGGCTTAACTTCTCTTCTAGTCAGTGTTTAGAAAATGTATCAGATATGGCTCCTGTTCTGACTTATTTTTCTGCTGATAGAAAAGATAAAAGATACTATGGTATAAGGTATCCACCAAAGGAACGGTTTTTGGCAAAAATACTTTCACCTACTATGTCCAGAGTTTTGATTTTGAAGATACTGGGAAGTCAGCGTTCCAAACAAGACAGACCTGATGTAGAATTCATTCACTATTTAAATAAATATTGTAAAAATTAGCACAAGCCATGTATCGTCACTAAAAAAATATCATCCTCTGGGCAAAAAACCCACTTCCTTTTAATCCTTTTCTGAAAACTATTTTTATTTTTTTATCTTATTTTTTTATGTTTTTAAAGTAATCTCTACGCCCAACGAAGGGCTAGACTCTCGACCTCGAGATTAGGAGCTGCACGCTCTGCGAACTAAGCCACCCAGGAGCCCCTCCTTGTAATCGTTTGAATTGCCACATTCTGTTCACTATGCCTGAAAACACCTGTGGTTTCTATTTTCATCTCCTTAACTTTTTATTACAAGAAGGTAATTACCCGAAGAGGGTAACTGTTAGTAGGTTAGAAAGCATTGCTATCATCAGCCAGTGCTCCTCAAATAAAAACACCACATTGTAGGGGGAAAATAGACATTTCACAAGATGGTAATACATCCTCATTTTATTAATACCCAGAATGATGACTCAACTGACAAGTTACTAAAAACAGGTAAAACCTCCTAAGCGGGTATGTCAAACTCAGTCAAGCTTGCCTTGCAGGGAAGCTTAAAACTATTCATTCCATGGCTGTTCAGAATATTCCCCTTCCTACAACCAAGGCTGTATTTTGTATGTACAACTCAAAGGTGCCAAAAGGTGTCAAGGAGCAGACTGAACACAGCCGGCTTGGAAAAGTCCATCTGCTACCCACACCCATTTTAATTTAAAGAGGCTCAGGGCTACACCTTGGGTGCTCTCCATAAAAACACTGGCAAAATCTGGCTGCCTTTTTCTTTTTTTTAATAAGCTCCTATCTTTTATGTCTTTAGGAGAAAGCTATTCCCTGAACTTGTAGCTCTAATACATTTTACTGTATCAGAAAACACAACATGTGGTATTAGTCACTGATGAATATAGCTCAAGACTTGAAAATAACCCCAACTTAAAAGTTAATTCTCTTCAGTTTCTAGAAAATGCATCCCACAGTCACGGTTTTAGAACAGATGGGGAAAATGATCACATGGAGGTAGGATTTCATCGAGAATGTGTCCTTCCAGCTTACCCAAGAAAACTTGGCTTGGTCTTTAGACTTAAACCAAGACAACTGAGACTCACAAAGAAGCGAATTAGGAATCCCCGTGTCAGGGGTTTGCAGACGGTTCTAATTTGGCCCAAGAACACACTATGCGATCTCATTAATAGCATAAACCCTGTATTCTGATTAGCGTTCAGTTATGCTCCTTATTGTTGGTTCCTCTGTCTCTGGTAGCAGCGCTTTGAGTAGATATTAATTAAAAAGGTCAGGACTGCTTAGTCAGGACGACAATGCTATCCTTCAAAGGAAGCGGGCCTAAGGAAAGGAAAATAAATGTTCAGGGAAACTGCAGAACTAAAAGGAAATGTCTGCTTGCTGCAAGAATTTGTGTTAGGAAAAAGGAAACAAGATTTTTTAGGAAGCCTACCAAAATGCGCTTAAGCAAATAACTGCCCAAGGTACCTAGCACACAGCAATGGATCTGTTGAAACACCGAGTTTTTCTTTACCGTATTGAGAGAGGACAAGGAACACATCCGTGACAGCACGATGACATGGATTAAGAACTGAAAAGGTCCCCACACCCTCTCAAGCTCCAACCTCCCCGGCTCACTGACAACAACGAGCAAGTTATCCCAGAGCATGGCCACTGCAAATACCTGCATCCTCCACGGATTTCTGAAGAGCTTCTGCTAATTCTTGGTCTGCAATCTCTTCTGGCCGCACATCCTCTCGCCCCGCCCCATACGCCAATCGGGCACACTCCGGTAACTCTCCCTCGGGCAGGAAGGTGGTCTGTGAGCCTGTCGTGCCGATCACGAGCACATTTTTCTTGAGGTCGATGGAACACTTAGAAGGAAGAAACCAAAGACGGATGATAGCGGATAAAACACCATGCAGAAAAGTTATCCGGAATTTAAATATTTAAGTTTTATCTAAGTATTTTTTTAATGTTCGTTTGTTTTTCAGAGAGAAAGAGAGTGAGCGAGTGAGCAGGAGAGGGGCAGAGAGAGACAGAGACAGACAGACAGAATCCGAAACAGGCTCCAGGTTCTGAGCTGTCGGCACAGAGCCTGATGCAGGACTCAAACTCACAAACCAGGAGATCATGACCCGAGCTGAAGTCGGGTCAGAAGCTCAAAAGATTGAGCCACACAGGTGCCCCTAATATTTAAGTATTTTTTGAAACATTTAAAGTTTATAGCAGAATCAAAAAAAAAAGCTTATAGGAGAATCATCTTTATATGATGTAGTTTTATACATATTTGTCTAACCCAACCTCTGTTCATTTCTGAATTTAAATGTAATACACATCCACTGTACAAAATTGGGAAAAAGGCCAAGCATAATCAGCAGCCCCACTTTTTAGACATACAGAGATGATTTTTTCTTAAAAAACTGAGACATACCATTTATACATTCACATTACTATTTACATTGTGCTTACTGCACAAAGTACCAATCATCTCAAAAGTGGTATATGGGCAAGGCGATCTTTATTTTTTTTTCTTCTTATTTTTTTAATACAGAGAGAGGGAGACACCAACTCTGAAGAAAGCTCCAGGCTCTGAGCTGTCAGCACAGAACGCACGAACTGTGAGATCACGACCTGAGCTGAAGTTGGACGCTTAACCAACGGAGCCACGCAGGCACCCCAAGGCAATCTTTATTTCGTACTTAGAACTACCCTCCTTTTCTGTGTATTTTTCTAATTATTTAACATAGGACAGTACACACATATATGTTTTCTATCTGTAAAGCTGAAGACTACTGGTCTATATCATGACTAAAAAATGGGGAGAGAGTGACAAGTTAATAAATTAGGTTTTATTAATACATGCATTCACTCACCCCTTCTACTTAAAATTCTGCACCTTGATTAGAATACTAATGCAATATATGTTTTATAGGATTTCGGTATTAAAACGAGTATTAATGACATAGGGGTACCTGGGTGGCTCAGTCCGTTAAACGTCCGATTCTTGATTTCAGTTCAGGTCATGATCTCATGGTTCATGAGATGAAGCCCTGAGTTGTGCTCTGCACTGACAGTGTGGAGCCTACTTAGGATTCTCTCTCCCTCTCTGCCCTTTCCCACTCCTGCTCTCTTTCTCTCTCTCAAAATAAATAAACATTAAAAAAACCCACAAAAAACAGTATTAGTGACATAAAAATATTGTCTAGATATGGGGGCGCCTGGGTGGCTCAGTCGGTTGGGCGCCCGACTTCGGCTCAGGTCATGATCTCACGGTCCGTGTGTTCAAGGCCCGCGTTGGGCTCTGTGCCGACAGCTGAGAGCCTGGAGCCTGCTTCAGATTCTGTGTTTCCTTCTCTCTCTGTCCCTCCCCCACTCACGCTCTGTCTCTACCAAAAAATGAATAAACGTTTAAAAAAAAAATTAAAACAAAAATATTGCCTAGATACAAAACCTTACTGGGAAAATTTTATCACCCAGTGGACACTAATTGCTTCTTCAATCAGAAGAGTTTATCTTTAAACAAATTATTAGATTTCAGAGTGGAAATACAAAGATTGTAAACGAACATAGTTACAACTCATTCTCCCCATACTAAACAAACATTTCCACTGCCCGCATCTTATCTACACCTTCTTCCTTAAGCACTGACAAGCTGTGAAGGATTTACTAAACTCATACTAGCAGTAAAATCATCATGTGTTTTCTAGATCCCGCTACAAACCCATCAAAACTTACCTGAGTTCTAATCAGAAACTGAAAGTAACACAAGAGAACCAAGTTGCCCATTATACTCTCAAACAGATGGCGGGATTTAACAGATTCAGAGAGATTTCACAAGAAGAGATTCTATTTCTACTGATAAATCGTTTCAAACCATGTATGATGACATCCTTAATTAGGGATCTTTCCAAGTCTCAAAAGCCATGCTTTCTCAGTTTTCTAGTATATATAACCAAGAGAAATGATGCAATCATACCCATGTAACATACAAAACGTCAGTGCAGAAAGATAGTGAAGCACTTAATTACCTGATGCCGTTTCAGCATGTCCAGTCCCAGAAGCATGTCCATAGGCTGTTCCTCAAGTATAGAGAAAGAGCACGCCAGGAAATCTCCTTCAATTTGAACCTGAGCTAAAGCATATTAAGAGAAGGGATTGCGGATTTTTGCTTCAAAAGCCTCATGCAATCTTTGGAAAGATTGCATTCTGTGCCTTGCTTCTTGCAATCAGTCAAAGCCAAGGCAAAGCATGAAACAGGTGAGTTAAGTATGAAAATCCAGTGAACCCAATGACCAGTTTAAAAGTCAATGAAGGGGGCACCTGGGTGGCTCAGTAGGTTGACTGTCCGGTGTCAGCTCAGGTCACAATCTCCCAGTTCATGGGTTCGAGCCCCGCATCGGGCTCTGTGCTGACAGCTTAGAACCTGGAGCTTGTTTCACATTCTGTGTCTCCCTCTCTCTCTGCCTCTCCCCCACTTGTGCTCTGTCTCTGTCTCTCAAAAATAAATGAATAAATGTAAGAAAAATAAAAAATAAATAAAGCAGAATAAAACAAACACCTATGCATTTATTTCCCCGGTTAGGAAACACAAAACTCAGAGGTTCCTTATGTTCTACTGCTCATAGCTTCGGGTCTTCTCCAACCCTCCCGACTATCCTGGCTTTTGTATCAATCATTCTTAGCTTTTTAAATGATTCTTACGAGTCTTGTATGATTTTTTAAAAATTTTTCTTTAACATTTATTCATTTTTGAGAGTGAGAGAGACAGATCATCAGTGGGGGAAGGGCAGAGAGAGAGGGAGACACAGAATCCAAAGCAGGCTCCAGGCTCTGAGCTGTCAGCACAGAGTCCAACATGGGGCTTGAACTCATGGACTGCGAGATTGTGACCTGAGCTGAAGTTGGACCTTAACCGAGTCACCCAGGTGCCCGAAGTCTTGTATGATTTTTAAAAAAATGTTCTTAATGTTTATTTTTGAGAGAGAGAGACAGAGCATGAGTGGGGGGAAGGGCAGAGAGAGCCGGAGACACAGAATCCAAAGCAGGCTTCAGGCTCCGAGGTGTCAGCACAGAGCCCGACACGGGGCTCGAACTCATGAACTGTGAGATCATGACCTCAGCTGAAGTTGGACACTTAACCAACTGAGTCACCCAGGCGCCCCGAGTCTTGTACGATTTTTTAAAAAAATTTTTTAATGTTAATTTTTGAGAGAGAGACAGAGCATGAGCGGGGGAAGGGCAGAGAGAGCCGGAGACACAGAATCCAAAGCAGGCTTCAGGCTCCGAGGTGTCAGCACAGAGCCCTATGTGGGGCTTGAACTCATGAACTACGAGATCGTGACCTGAGCCAAAGTAAGACACTTAACCGACAGAGCCACAGTCTTGTATGATTTCTAAGTGACATACTATTTAGTTTTGTGTTTTTGAATTACCACTCGCTAATCTTTTACTCAAGTATTTTGAGGGGTGCCTGGGTAACTTAGTCGGTTAAGCGTCCGACATCGGCTCAGGTCATGATCTCGCGGTTCCTGAGTTCGAGCCCCACATCAGGCTCTGTGCTGACAGCTCAGAACCAGGAGCCTGCTTCAGATTCTGGGTCTCCCTCTCTCTCTCTGCCCCTTCCCCCCCTCAAAAATAAACATTAAAAATAGTTAATTAAAAAAAAAAAAAAACAGAAGTATTTTGAGATCGATCCCTGCACATGTAACTATTTCTTTCATTTTTAATTATCCTTTAGGGCACCTGGGTGGATAAGCTGGTTAAGCGTCTGACTCTGGACTTTGGCTCAGGTTATCATCTCGCCGTTCATGAGTTTGAGCCCCGCATCAGGGCTCTGTGGTAACTGGAGTGGGCCTGCTTGGGATTCTCTGTCTTTCTCTCTCAAAAACAAACTTAGAGGTGCCTGGGTGGCTCAGTCGGTTAACCATCTGACTCTTGGTTTCTACTCAGGTCATGATCTCACAGTTCATGGATTTGAGCCCTGAATCAGGCTCCACTCTCTCCCTCTCTCTCCCCCTCCCCTGCTTATGCTCTCTCTCTCAAAATAGATAAATAAAACTTAAAAAAAAAAAAAAAATCCCTAGTGTACTGTAATGCCTAATATACCACAACTGATTTATTCTACTGCTCTGGGACTTTCTGGGTCACTTCCAATTTCTGTGGTCATAAGCAATGCTGCCCTGAGTATTCTCCTGGTGTGCATTCAGTTTCTCTAATGGTATATATACCACAGAAAACAGAATTACAGGGTTCTAGGGGATATTAGGTTCAACTTTGCTGGGGGATGTTGAATTATTTTCCAAAATGTTTCTAGCAGTGTATCAGAGTTCCTCCTGCTCCACATTCTCACCAACAATTAGTATTATTAGATTGAAAATCTTACTAAATTTCCCTAATAATGAGTAACTTTTCATGTATTTCTTAACCATTTGGGTTTCCTATTCAATAGTGCCTGTTCTATTGCTTCTGTAATTTTTTTTTTTAACATTTATTCATCTTCTTGAGAGACACAGTGTGAGTAGGGGAGGGACAGAGAGAGGAGACACAGAATCTGAAGCAGGCTCCAGGCTCTGAGCTGTCAGCACAGAGCCCAATGTGGGGCTTGAACTCATGGAGCATGAGATCATGACCTGAGCCCAAGTTGGACACTGGGCCACTCAGGTACCCCTGTAATTGTTTTAAATTTTTTAATGTTTATTTATTTTTGAGAGAGAGACACACACAGAGTATGAGCAGGGGAAGGGCAAAGAGAGACACACACACACACAATCCGAAGCAGGCTCCAGGCTCCATGCTGACAGCTCAGAGCCAGGCGTGGAGCTCGAATCCACAATCCCCGAGATCATGACCTGAGCCGAAGTCGGACACTCAACCCAGCCACCCGAGTGCATCGCTCCTGTAGTTTGTTTATACCATCTTACCGAATTGAAGGATGGACACATGCACACACACACACTGTATATATTCTGAAAACGAATCCTTTATTGGTCACTGTTATAAAAACTCTTTCCTAGTTTGCATCTGTTCACATCCTTTATGATGTCTTTTGATAAAAAATTCTGAATCGTAATGTGGCCCAATCTACCAAATAATCTCCTTCTTAACTTTTAAGGAACTCTTTTTCTGCATGCAAGATATTCTCCTATATTTTCTTCTAAAAGCTCTGATACTGCTTTTAACATCTAGGTCTGTTACCCACGCCGAACTGACATCTGTGTGTGATGTGAGGCAGGGTCCGTTTTCCAATTCATTTTTTCCACAGGGACACCCAGCTGGCCTTGCATCATTTCCTGAAACCTTCCCTCCGCTCTGTAAGATGCCCCGTGCCATTTATCAAGGTTCACGTAAGCACAGGTCTGTTTCTGTTTTAGTCCTTTGGTCCTGACATCTAGAAGGGGAAGTCATTCCAGAGTTATCTTGCCTATTCCTACAATAAAGGGCTGATTTTAAATGAGCACATCAGGTCTCACAAAAAACCTACTGAGATCTTCATGGTACCACAATGACTGCTGCTGATGAATGTGGGAGAATTCTCACCTTTGACACACTGAGTCTTCCCACCCATGACACAGCTCTCCTTTATTTAGATTTCCCTTATGATCATAGGTTTTCGGCCTGCTGTCGTAGCCAAGCTGCAAAATGCTACGACCTGTCCATCCACAAGGAAAGACACGAGGGACTGAGACTTACTTTGCCTCATCCTATTATCTTCCTACCTAAAACCATGGAAAATCAAACCCAGACTCTGAAGCAAACCAGTTTGTGGTATTTCAGTCCTACTGTGTGTAGGAAAGTACGTGACAGTAACGTATTTAAACTACCCCAATTCTATATAAATCAATAAAAGAAACAAAAGACTCTAATAAACAGACAACTATATTACAAAAAAAAAAAAAAGAGAGAGAAAAATGGGTAGAAATGATCACTTGCAATGAGAGAAGAGCAACTTACAATAAAAAAACCACACTTTTTGAATCTGTAAATTCAGGGACTAAAAATTAGTAATACTTGATTGGAGAAGGACATTAAGATGAATACTGACGAAGTGCTGGAAAAGCCATCTTGGTGCAAATTAGAAATACATCAAGAGCCTTTAGGTGTTCATAACCTTTGACTCAGTAGTTTCATTGACAGGAATCTTTAGTAAGGAAAAAAAAATTAAAATGTGCACCCAAAAAACCCCACAAAAATCTACTGCCGTATTACAGTAACAAAATATTGGGGGAAAAAATTTATCCTAAAAGTTGACCATTAAACCCATATAAGAGAATCCCATGCATCTGCATGGTGCTTATGAAAATTATAGTAACACTGCGAACATGTCATTTTTTCTTAAAACAGAGTATGAAATTCTATACATTATACGACCACCTTTTACAAGAATAAAATGCAAGGGAAAAGGGTCAGAAGGAGATTACTTGGTGGTTGAGTCTCACTTAAAGGGATTTAAGGAATTAAGAAAAAAAAAATTTGGTTACAGAGGAAGGACTGAGCACATGTATTTATCTCCATTTACTCCTGAAAAATTACAATAAAAGTTTATCTTTTTTAAGGTACAAATCACTAAGGGCAAAAAATAAATATAAATAAATAAACACACACACACACACACACAGAAGAGACAACTGAAACGTAATTTTGGAACAGAAAGCAGCAGAGAGCAGTGAGGAAAACTGGGAAGCAAGCCAATTAACATCACAGAACCCCCAAGTGTTTCATGAACCAGTACCTCTGCAGGCAGGGGTAGAGGTGAGTCCAAAGTAGCAAGACTGGGTGCAGGTCTATGTAGGAGGCACAGTTAGACCCTGCGGTTCTCTCTTAACCTCTGCTCAGCCAGGTGACTATCTCCTTTCACCCCAACAATAGACTAGAGGTTTATTTTCTCAAGAGAGTGAAACAGAGGTGCACACGGAGAGAGACAAAGACACAAGAACCTGACTGAATCCCAGGGGGATTAAGCTTAAGTTTACTGAGCCTCTAGCCCTTTCCCCCCTTCCAACTTCCAGATCACCAAATATCGCCAAGGCTGCCTACCCAAGTAATGTTCCAAACAGCCTTTTGGTGTCCCAGTCTTCACTATGAGCAGATGCCAAGGATCACCAGATATCTGAGAAAACCATCAAACAAATACAAAACGTAACAGAAAGGTTGGGAGGCAATGTTGAGGAAATCCCACAAACACCCACCACACCCAGGACACATGAAAGAAAGAAACAGGAAAGAAAGGAAACTACAGGACAAGTCTAGGATAGGACATTATCCCACCGAGTAGCAAACATCCTGGGGCGGGGGAGAGGAAGTGAAAGGTACCCCGTGCGGTGGATGAAGACAGATCTACACCCAAGTGCATCACTGTGAATTTGAAATTCCACAACACTGAGGTCAAAGAAGATTCTGCAAGCTTCAGAAATGGAAAAGAAACCTTTCAAATATAGGATCAAGAACTGAGACAGCAGCCAGCTTCTCCGCAGCAGCACTGACAAAAACTGGAAAACAAAGTGACTTCCCACTTAGCCAGACTGGTAGAATATAGGAAAACAACAACGACAAATTCTGATATTTAAGGACTCCGTTTCCTCCCTTGTATTCTTTCTCTGGAAGCTACCCTCCAATAAACTGAGGAGCAAAATTACAAAGAGCGAGACAGAGGATTCACATAATCCCATCTAAAAGCAAGAGGAAAGCAGCCTTTGGGACCCAGTCAAGAGAGATCCTAAAACTACAGCTGTGAAGCAGCTCTACAGCACTGGTCCAGTCTCTAGAAGAATCTTCAACAGGATGAACTGTATAAAGGAGATCTACACAACTAGGTAAGTGTTTGGGGACTGAGGAACACTTAGAATACCAGATGACCAAAAGAAGACAATTACTAATTGTAAGACAAACAACACAAAGAGAAAAGCAATCGTCTTCAATTAGGTGGCTCAGCTCTCCACAGTATTTACTTGTCAGTGACAGCACGACAAACATGTTATTTCGAAATATGGAGGTGAGCACCACAAGAAAAGAGCTAATAGTTGAACGCGGTCTCAAAGGAGCAGGAAAATAGAAGTACGTAGGGACTGATTTCTTGTAACAAATTAAAACCTGTACGTGTGTTAACTCTGACAGAACACAGGATTTAACGTGTCTGGGGATCAGGCTTGCTAGATCAGGTATGCCTACACAAAACAAATTTTGAAACACCCACTACCCTGAAAAGACTCCCATAGTGCCTTTTACTCACCTAGATGTACCCTTCCAATAATCTTCTGGGTGCCCACTCCTTTGGCAATCCCTGCCCACCGACGGTCCACCAGCCTCATTATATTACACCTTTCTGCACAAGCTTGGCTCATAATAGTCATCTGGGCACCTGAAAGCAGAGGGAAACATCAGATAATAAAAATGAAATCCACGTTTGTGGGAAGATTAAAAACCGCAGCCTGAGGACAAGGCAGAAAGCAAGTAGTCCCCGAGACCTTTGTCTGTGGACGGTTATTCACACCTGGGTTAGTCTAGCCCTTAGCCGTTCTTGCCACGCTTCATTCAACTTTCAGTTCCACGCTGGTATCGGAAACACAGCGTAGAAACCTGATAGTGACGGAAAGGATATTTTGTTTGAATGTCTCGTTAAATTTGTTTCATGAGATGACGTTTTAAAACTTTACCGACAGAAAGCAAAACTACCCGGAGAGGACTTCCAGAAAGTCAACCCACATCTACAGATGGAAATGTGTTAAGTGCTCAGTTAAGCACTCCTTTATACTCGGGTCAATCTTCATCAAGTATCTCTAAACATCTTATCAGATTATTTTTATTCCAAATGTGGGGACTTTATAATTTACCATGTAAAACCCACCATCTCTCAAAAAAAAAAAAAAATTACATCTGAACTCCCCATCTCTGCTCCAACAATCACACTCTGTTTCCTTTCAGGAAGAAGGCATTTAGGGTCTTTTCTCTCCTGGTTACGTGTATTCACCCACACAGCCGGAGCAGGCCAGCACAGGACACAGACACATCTGTTTTCACCTACAGCCCTGATCTCTCTCACAGATTCTGGTCTACATGCCCGTGTGCTCAACATTTCCATCTCAAAGCCAACAGGGCTATAAAGCTCTTTTCTCCCCCAGTAATTCTCACTTTGGATTTCTCTCTTTACCAAGGGAATTACTTTCTTACAACATAAAACTTAACACCGTTCACTTGTGACTCCTCTTTTTTAAATTTTTTTTTTAATGTTTATTTTGTTTTTGAGAGAGAGAGAGCATGAGCAGGGGAGGGGCAGAGAGAGGGGGAGACACAGAATCCGAAGCAGGCTCCAGGCTCTGAGCCGTCAGCACAGAGCCCGACATGGGGCTCGAACCCACGAACTGCAAGTTCATGACCTGAACTAAAGTCGGATGCTCAACTGACTGAGCCGCCCAGACAGCCCCCGTGACTCCTCTTCCTTTAGCCTTCCCCTCGCTCTTTTTTTTGTTTTTAAAGCTTTTATTATTTTTTTTAATGCTTATTTCTTTTTGAGAGAGGGAGAGAGACAGAACACAAGCAGGGGATGGGCAGAGAGAGAGGGAGACACAGAATCAGAAGCAGGCTCCAGGCTCTGAGCTGTCAGCGCAGAGCCTGACATGGGGCTCGAACCCACGAGCCGTGAGATCACGACCCGAGCTAAAGTCGGACGCTCAGCCGACTGAGCCACCCAGGCGCCTCAGTCTTCTCCCCACTCTCAAACTCTGCTCCAACCCTGTAAGTTTTATGCAATTTCTATTTCTGACCTTCCTTCTTCTAACTATAGCAATCAGCCTAGCTCACACCCTATTCCCCTTGCTAATGGACAACTTCTCTGGTTTCCAAACCACTCTGTGGATGCATAATTTAAAGCAAGGAAATAGTCCTGCCCCTGAGGGGTACGGAATTCTCCAGATCTGTAACTATCTTTGGTCTTCCTCAAATAATCGTCTTCTTCAGATCACTTATTCCTCTGCTCACAAATCCTCCATGGCTTCTACTCTTTAATAAGATTAGCCTCCAGCTACACTGTCACAGCTTCACAACCTACCTCGTCCTGGCCAAACTACTTCCTGCTACAACAGACGGAGTATCTGTGTCCCTGCAAATTTCCTATGTTAAAACCTGACCCTCAACGTGATGGGATTAGGAGGTGGGGTCTTTGGGAGGTGATTAGGTGACGAAGGTGAAAGTCTCAGGAATGGGCCGAGTGCCCCTGCCCAGGAGACCTCGGACAGCTCCCTCCCTCTTCCTGCCACGTGAGGGCACAGCCAGAAGAGAACATCTGTGACCGAGGAAGCAGGTCAGCAGACGCTGGGCCTGCCTGCATCTTCACGGTGGATTTCCCAGCCTCCAGAACTCCGAGAAATCAATCTGTGTTGTTTATAAGCCCCCCAGTTGACAGTATTTTTATAGTAGCCCAAACAGACTCAAATATCAGACTTCTACTCTGACTGTTCAAAACCCTCCAATTTGACAGGAGGAAATTGTTCCCTTTGCCTCTTACTCGCGCTGACCCTCCTGCAGAGCGCCCCCTGCCTTCACTTTCTCTGATTTCCACTTACGCTTTAAGACCAAGCTCAAAACTGTCCTCACCCAGTGAGTTTTCCGCTCCTTCAGTTCCAACACTCCCTGTTCGCGTTACTCATTAGGCACCTTACACTTCACGGACACCGAAAGCTCTTGGCACTCGAGGAAAGTTAGATTCAAGAAGGCCCAGCAAAAGTGAAGGAAGAGAAAACTGGAGAAGGCAACTTTCCTCTTTTCTTCCCCTCTCCTCACTCTACCCCACAGAAGCTATTTACTGATGTAAAGTAAGCAAGCCCGACACGAGAAGGGTCCCTTTCACCGCTCCCCTGCCCTCTCTCAAGCCTCGGCTTGAAGCCCCATCCTCTTGCTCATGGAGACAGCTCAGTTCAGAGCCATGCCTGAGCACCCCAGTCGTGGTGCGAATGTGGTCTCGATGTGTACCCAACACGCATCGGATTTTTGCTGTTGTGGAATCTGCCATCAAACAGATCTGGGGCTGGACCCACAGCCTGCTCCTTGTGACCCTGTCTACCTGAAGAGGGACACCACCTCTCAACGTCTAAGCCTCCCTACCTACAAAATAGGGTTAATAGTCAAACACAGCTCACAGGGATTTCCTCAGGACTAACTGAAATTGAGATGATTTATATTAAGCACCTAATACGTTGCCTGGCATACAACAGAGGCTCAATAAATGTTGAGTGTGGTAATATTAGAGTCTCTTGGGTATTTGTCTCTCTCACTCACAGGAGCCCCATTAGGCTACAGTTAGTGAGTCTTAACTCCCACTCAGCACAAGTGCCCTGCCTACAGCATTCAACAGACATTTTTAAACCGAATAATCGGCAAATTTGCTTCTCCCAAGAATGTATGCATCTCAAGATACAAACTTTTTTTTTAAAAATAGGCATCATGTCCAGTGTGGAGCCCAATGTCTGGCTTGAACTCACGACCCTGAGATCAAACCCTGAGCTGACGTCAAGAGCTGGACATTTAACCGACCGAACCACCCAGGTGCCCCCTCAAGATACAAACTCTTAATGACAATTGAAACCTAGCATGTGCTCAAATAATTGTGGATGAACAAACGGAGGAAAATATTACTTGAGCAGAGGCTTCTACTACTCTAGGAACTCATCCTATCTTACAGCCTGAGGGAACTGCACAGAATTAAGACACATAGGACCACTCAGCCATACCCGCACGGTGCTCTGTGCGATCTTACTGAGAAACAGAGCTATTACGGTGAGAAAAGGTGCCAGCTGGTACAGGGATTATCTGAATCCTCAAGTGGGAAACTCCCTGTCTCCTGACCTGGCTGTTAAGTTCTTTAAGGCCGAGAGCCCCAACACACACGCTCCCCCTCCTCATCGCTCCTGGCAAAGCGCTGGTGCACAGACCGTGCTGAACTATCTGTCTGACCTACACTCTATGCAGCCGCTTCTTACAGCTCCTTCTGCTGAACCCATTTACTCCCAAATTTCCCACAGAGATATCCGAAAAACTCAGGATGCCAAATAAGGGGAGGTAGGAAGTTAAAAGAGATCCTGCGAAAGACAAAACCAGTTAAGAAATGATTACAGGTGCCTGGCTGGCTCAATCAGTAAAGCGTGCGACCCTTGATCTCAGGGTTGTGAGTTCAAGTGCCACGTTTGGGGCATAGTTTACTTACTTACTTAAAAAAAAAAAAAAAAAAAAAAAAAAAAAAAAAAAAAAAAAAAAAAAGATTACAAAAATAAACCTGTGACAACAGACACACACAAAGCTTGGCGAGTGACGTAACCCCTGGGCTGGTCAGGTGGCAGCCTGGAGGACTGCTGCCATCTTTACCAGGGTTAAAGCAGAGTCTCCCCTTCTCCCTGTGTCAGGTCAGAATGTCGGACACATGGACAAAGACAGAGACGTCACCTGAGTCAACAAAGGCTTTCACAGGATGTCCGTTCACTTTGCAGTTAATATAAAGCATCACCACTTGGCCAAAACTTTCAGGAGCCTCTTCCATAGCTATTGTCATGTTTTCCTCGATATTCTGTTGCCTGTAACAAACCAAGTAGAGTGGAATCATCATCTGTTTCAGGAGTCACAGTATTAAACACAGACGGGGCTTTCTCTTCCACGAGAGTGGCAGACGCAGAGACACAGATCTTTGTGAAGACCCTGATGGGCGACACCACCACCCTTGAGGTTGAGCCCAGTGACACCAGTGAGAATGTCTAGGCTACAGTCCGAGACCAGGAGGGCATCTCGCCTGAGCAGCAGCTTCTGATTTCTGTGGGCAAACAGCTGGAGGATGGCTACAATACCCAGGAAGAGTCCGCCCGGTGCTCGGTGCTCGGCCGGGGGGTGGCACCCTCCAGCCTTCCCTCCGCCAGCCGGCCCAGAAATACAACTGCAACAAGATACCTGCCGTGAGAGCTCTGCTCGCCTGCACCCCTGCGCTGTCAACTGCCACAAGAAGCGTGGTCACAGCAATGACCTGCGCCCCGAGAGGAAGGTCAGATAAGGCCCTTCCAGCGGCTCTTGGCCTGCGGGACGGCCCCCTGCCCGAACCCCAGAGCCTGTGTGCCTCGATAAAGTCTCCCTTTCACTGACTGAAAAAAAGAAACCACACACCAGATGTGTCCGTATCTTTTGCCCCTATTACAGCAGCTGAGCCCTGGAAATGGACATTGGCACTCTCCCCTGCAACAGGTGAGGTAGTGAGACACAGCTGGCAGAAAATCTAAAGGCACACAAATGACTTTCACGTCAAACAGTTCTGCTCCCTTTACAAGCTCAGATACGGGAAACTGAATCTCGAGAGAGTAAGAGTCAAAATCTTTTAATTCTGGAGAATGTCAGAATCTCGTGAATGCTTCCGTTTTCACGGGGATTTACTGGGTGTCTGGGTATACGTCCTATATCCAGTGCGTTAAAGACGGTTGGCAAAGGTAAAACACAGAGGTTTCAACCGCCCTGCTGCACCCGCTGCTTCACCTCCAAGACTGGGTTTTCTACCTGTAAGCGAGGGGGTGGACTCCTACTCCAGGACTGCTGAGAGGGATACGGCATCTACGACACAATGTTAACAAAAGAGCAGATGCTGGGAAAACGCACACACCTCTTTAGCTACCCGGCTATCACTTGGAAAACCACACACACACACACACACACACACACACACACACACCCCACAGTTCACTTGGTCCAGCAAACCATTTCTTCAAACATTAGACAGAATCTAATTCTTAAACGAGAAAGGGATGTAAAAGGGAGTTCCAGCTTACTTCTACATCTCCTGTCTCCGTTCCCAACCTCCTTTTAAAAACATCACCAAACACGACCAACATTAATGGAAACGAGGGCAGGCGCTGGGCAACGTACCTGAAGACTGAGATACTAACAGAACAGGGCCCAAGATTGGGGAGAAGTTATAACCGTAGGCGACGGGCTAGCACATTACAGGCCGCCACCTGCGAACTTCTACGGGAGCGCAGCCACACCACTCCGTTCCATCCTGTGGGGTCATCCGTGGTCGCTCTGATACCGCGCTGGAGGACGGGAGTGCTGGTGGCAGACACAGCACGGCCTGCAAACCCTACGATCTTCACGGTCCGGCTCTCTGCGGACGAAGTCTGCGGAGCCCTGTTCTAAACTGCAGTGCCTGTCCTTTTCGCGGTAATGCTCCCCCTCAAATGAATTGCTGGTTTTAGCAGTCATTCTGTAAAACGCATGAAACTTCTCAGAAAGTCCAAGGCACCCTCGTTTAATTTAGTTGGGGAAACATGCGAGCTGTTATACTCCCATGTATACATACGCTGAGGAATCGCTGGTCTAACATACCAAATAAAACTTCAAAAGGCATTTGGCAGAACTACACAGCTTTTCTCTTTTGTCACATTATTAAATTTAGAGATGAACTAAAATTAGTTGTATACTCCTGACCTTGCGTTGACTCCAACCAAGATAAATTTCAGCAAAAAATCTTCTGAGATAATACCAGTCGCTTTGGCTATTCTGGGCTCCGTACGTATGTAGAGAGTCTCTTCAGAGGCACAAGGTCTTCTTGAAAAGACTGTACGCGTTATCCCATTTCCTTAACTTCCCCGGCCCCCCTCGAGCTACACAAATATGCCTCATCTCATGGCTACTCTGCCAACAGTGCAGGGTCAGGGTTCGGCTACAATACCCTCCCACCCACCCACCACTCCTGTTTCTGGATGGAACACATCTATTTTTTTTTTTTTTTAGAGAGAGAGCGAGCACGCAAGGCCACACGCACCACGTGTGGATTCTCACTTCTCTCTCATCACTCTACGGGAGAGACTTTATATCTCTTACTTGAGACATTTCTGGTCCATAATCCTTCACTTGAGAAAGAGAGAGACAGAGAAAGTGTGGCCGCAGGGGGGAGGGCAAAGTAGGGGCAGGGAGAGAAGGAGGGTGGGAGAAGGAGAGAAGGAGAGAAGAAAGAGAGAGAGAGAGAGACAGAGACAGAGAAAGAGAGAGAGACTGTCCCAAGCAGGCTCTGTGCTCAGCACGGAGACCAACACAGGGCTCAAGCCCATGACCCTGGGATCATGACCTGAGCTGAAATCAAGAGTCGGACATTCAACTGAGTGAGCCCCTGAACACATCTATTCTTGAGAATTATGTCAGGTTCCCTTACAACTGCAATGTGGTCAAGTTCAGAGAACACAAATTTCTTCCTATTTCTCTGGGTAGATTTAATTAGTGAGATGTTTTTGCTTTTTTTTTTCCCAAAAATATTCATATACTAATATACTGACGCAATTAATGGGGACACTTAATCAACAAGAACACAAGTGAATGGCTAAGGGCTAGCAACTGATTCCGGCATACAATTTAAATGTCCCTGATTTCAAATGTAGTCAGAGAAATAAAAGATAAAATAACCATTATCTGACTTCTAAGCTGACAGTATAATGTAATGACCAAGTCAGGCTTCATTCAAGTAACCAAAGATTATGACAAAGAACACAGTTCTTCTTAGCTATACAGTGGTTCCCCCTTATCTGCAAGGGATACATTCCATGACCCCCAGCAGATGCCTGAAAACACAGACAGTACTGAACCCTATACACACTATGTTTTCTTCTATATATACACACCTATGATAAAGCTTAATTTATCAGTGAGGCCCAGCAAGAGATAAGCAACAGTAATAAAACAGAACAATACTCTGTGGCAAATGTTATGTGAACGTGGTCTCTCTCAAAATACCTTACTGTACTGTACTCACCCTTCTTGTGATGATGGGAGATGCTAAATTGCCCACGTAATAAGATGAACTGAGGCGAATGACACAGGCCTTGTGACACTGTTGGGCTACTACTGACCTTCTGATGTATCTGCTTTTGGACTGCAATTAACCACGGGTAAGGTGAGGGACTACTGTGCTAAAGCCTTCACCGTTCGCAACAAACACGACATGGGGGTGGGGGGCAGCTGTGCTTTCATTCTAACGGACTGACCACTGACCAGCATCGTTCTTGTGACTCACGATGTGACTGAGGTTGGCATTAGCATCATTATACCTGCTCTGGCCCCATCTCTTATGATGCTGATCCATCTGGCTGACTGGGGAACAGAGCACAAGCCATCTGCATTTTTAAAGCTTCCTATGTGATGTTACCTTAGCCCCAGGTGCGAGCCACAGCATTGGGGAAACTGGAGCTGGAAATGTGTCTGGCAGTCTGTTTATCCACGGAGGCCAGCTCAAGAACTGCAGAAGGAAAACAGACCCAGGACTACAAGGGCCCATCCGTACAGGGCTCTCTAATCCAATCATGCTCAAGCCTGGGTTTAATTAGGGCTCGTGTATTGTGTGTAAGGACTGAGATTCCAATCAGCCTGTACAGACAGCCTAACGGTCTCACCGGACTGGAGCTTCTGCTCAGTCCTGGGGTCACCGACCCCAGGTTGATGGGGTTGCTCTAATGATGCACCGTAGGCCAGTCCGGGAGTCTTCATTAAAGTCCCCAAGTTAGGTACCCGTACTTTGTAACGTTAAATCCACACACGAGGAGAACGGAAGAGGAGAGTGACCTAAAAGGCTGAAATTACTATCTCAGATACAAAACAAGGACGCTGCCTCAAAGCAGATGCCCGACTGATACCAGGTCACCTGTCATTTGGGAAATCTGGATTCTCTAAAGCTTGCTCTTTAGGTAAAGAGTCATTACCTTATATCTTCCTCTATTTTTGCCTGAGCTTCAAGATCAAAAGGGTCGGCAGAAAAGAGACGAATCCTTTCTTGCTCTCTCCGGGCTCGGTCCTGCTGCTGTCCCTCCAGGACCCTAGAAAATTTCTCTACAAAAACAACAAGGGGGACATCTTGAGTGCCACGCTATTTCCATTCTCTGTTAGTACTTTTCCAGATCAAATCGTTTCTCAAAATACAACTATACAAGATGCAGAAAGGATGCCTAAGAATTATTTTAAACGGGCAATTACATTTACTTGCTATTTCTGAGGCAAGACTACGTCCCCTAAATTCAGTGTCAAGAAATCAAGTATTTTCAAAAGTCATTTATTCCGGTAAGAAATTATCCGTCATACTGTTTCTACGCAGAGGTAAGAGCATTTCAATTTAAATCGGCAGAAACAGCCATCTGTGTGGCAGATGAGTGACCCCACTCCTCTCCTCCCCGCTGCCCCCATTAACCTATTACGCAGAACTAAAACAGAGCGCGACCACAGGGCATGGAGTCGGTGGTGCCGTCGTAGCCCTGCGTGGGGACAGAGGGCAGCCACACCTGCAGCGGCACAGCACGAGGCGTGGGCATGACGAATCACCGTGTTGTGCCCCCGTGACTCTACCGCCAACACCCTGTGTCAGCTACGCTTCGATGAGGGACGACAACAAGACCCACAGGGCACTACAGCCCCGCTTTTCCTGCCACTCCCTTGAGAACACCCCCTGCCTTAGACCAGGGACGTTACACGCAAACTATTGTCAGTCCACCTACAGGACCTCGTGAGTAACAGGCAGGAAAATGAGGAAAGAGAAAATACTGCTTGCTATAAAATGTATGTCACAAGAACCACCTTAGTCTCGCTGTTTCTTAAATGAGGGTGTATTTAAATGTATCAAGTTCTACGTGCCGTCATCACGGTCTTTGGCGATTAGATATATTGCGGAAGGAATTAAAGACACCGAGATAATGGTCGTACGAACTATCAATACACACAACATGAAGGAACCTAAACCACATTAAGCTGACAAAAGAAGCCCGACATGAGAGAGGACATACTGTGTGATTCCATTAACCCGGAGACTGAAAACACGATTATCAGAACGGCAGTAGCCCATAAGGGGAGGAAGCTGACCAGCAGAGGACATACTGGAATTCGGGAGCGAGAAAAATATTCTCTCATCTTGACTAGGGTGGCGGCTCCAGGACTTTGCCAAAGCTCAATGAGCTGTACACTTAAAACCTGCGCATTTCTGTTAGGTAATTATTACCTCAGTTTAAAAAAGGGTCAGCTGAAGAATGAGCTGTGGAGCATCTGTTACGCTTTAAAATGTAATCAGCACAGTTGCATAAACCCAGGAGTAAAACTGGAGAAATTTACGGAGAAAAACTTTATTCATCGAGCTGACTAAAAACAAACATTCTGTTTAACTCAAGAATGGCTCAAACACAGCAACGAGCTATTGGCGACAACCGACTATCGTTAATCTCGGGGTGGGTGAGAGTCAGAGGGCTCCGTTTTGCCACACAGGCTGATGGCACCGGACAGGTTTTCTGTCCCTAAGAGCATTTCACCCGGCATCAGCTGGCTTACCGGTGCTCTCTTCAACTGAGGCTCCCACCGAACAGGTTAGAATACCAGTCCCTAGGTTACGCGCAGTAGGTTACGTGAAAATAATTTGGGGGAACAAAAAACCGTCAGTGGAGGAGGCTGGTCAAGCTGGATCTCAGAGCTCTGTGCTGTTGCAAAATTGGATCACGACCGCCACTCAACTCCGCCTTTGGCATCAGCGTCACTTTACCTCTCGGAGAGCAACTGGGGTGCTCGAGAGATCACGTGACCTGGCGGGCTGAACACCCCAGTTGCTGGAGTTTCTCCAAATTTGCCGCGACACCACTACTTCCCCTCAGGTCCGCTCGCCAGTCTTCCACGTTGATAAGCTTACCAAGGTCTCCACTGAGCAGAGCGTCCGCCAGGGGTGGATTGCGCTCCTTCAGCAAGGACAGCTCATGGGGGTTGGCCAGCAACATGTCTCGGAGCAAGGCTGGATTGTCCAAGCCCTGAGGAGATGAAGCTATGTCTCCGGGAGATGAGTGGGACTGCTGTGCTCCTGGTGGCCGGCGCTGCCGGGAGCCTGACGTGCCAGGCACGGCTATGCTACGGAAGTCTATGCGGGGCAAGTCTGTTGGGGAAAATCGGTTCAAAGTTTACTTCCGGTGACACACAAGCATTTGAAGGGCACAGCGGAACATTTGCTGGTGAACGGTATATGGCAAATGGTAATTGCAGACATCTGACCTTTCCTCCGCGCTCTCTCACGCTGACTGAATGTAAAGACTGCAGTCTGAGTGAACCCACAACCAAGAACAGAAAAGGGGTGCAGTCCATGGTAATGACCCTAGATTTTTGGCTTCTACAATATCCCAGAAGACATAACAAGTTTTTACTTACTTGTATCTTTTTTAATGTGTATTTATTTTTGAGAGATAGAGACAGAGCGTGAGCGGAGGAGGGGCAGAGAGGGAGACACAGAATCCGAAGCAGGCTCCAGACTCCGGGCCGTCAGCCGAGCCCCACGCGGGGCTTGAACCCACGAACTGCGAGATCGTGCCCTGAGCTGAAGTCGAACGCTTAACTGACTTAGCCACCCAGGAGCCCCTACTTACTTGTATTTTTTACAAATTAAAGCTAGTCTTAATAAACATAACCACATAAATCTGGATGTAATTCTTGAGAAAAACCCTAGTTTGTTTTGACATTTCTCAAAGGGCCCGGACACCTGGGGTAAAGAATACTATACACACCAAGTGAACTGCATAAATTTTAGATGTAGAATTCTACAAGTCTCTGCTAAACATACTCGTTCTTGGAATTTACACTTTCATCTGCGCACCACGGCTAACTCCTCTCACACCACCAGGGAGCTAGCAGGTGTCATCGTTTTACAGGAGAGACAAACAGAAGAAAAGGGACTTGCTCAGGTTCTCGGTGCTGAGGTCACCAAAAGATAGAACAGATTTAGAGGCTACAACTCCTGGGTTCTATAATCCAGGCTGAGCTGACCTTATTAAAACGAAAGGAAAATAAAAGGGAGCCTTACACAAAGGAGCCACGTATTATATGATTCCATTTCTATGAAATGTCCAGAATAGGAAAATACAGACACAGAAAGTAGACGGACGGTTGCCTAGGGCTAGAAGGCTTGGAGGCAGATGGGGAATGACTGCTAATAGGTCCAGCTTCTTTATAAGGTGATAAAAATGTGCTACAATTGATTGTAGTGATGGCTGCACAACTGGGAATAGACTAAAAATGAACTGCACCCCTTACATGAGTGAACTGTATGGTATACGAATGATATCTCAACAAAACGGTTACCTAGAAAAGGAATTTTACCTTAAAAAAAAAAGGTAGAGCAGAGACAGAATTAGGGGCTAGAACTGAGCGAATGTGTATCTCCTCAATCCCAAAAATGTGCCTGATGGTCACTCCTGTTTCCAGTTGAGGCTATCCTGAAGCTGTTGGGAAATCAACTAGAAGGGAATCCTTTTTTTTTTTTTCCTTAATGCTTATTTACTTTTGAGAGAGAGAGAGAGAGAGAGAGCGCGCGTGCACAAGCGGGAGAGGGGCAGAGAGAGAGAGGGAGACACAGAATCCGAAGCAGGTGCCAGGCTCTGAGCTGTCAGCACAGAGCCCGATGCGGGGCTCGAACCCATGACCTGTGAGATCATGACCTGAGCTGAAGTCGGCTGCTTAACCGACTGAGCCACCCAGGCGCCCCTAGAAGAAGGGAATCCTTAAACTCAAGTATCATTTTCTGCCTCTTTAGCATGGGTTCAACTAGCCACCTCCTTCCAACAGACCTCAGCTGGCAGCTTGTGTGTGTGTGTGTGTGTGTGTGTGTATACACACATGCGCATGAGGGAGTTAATCCATACCAACCAGCAACACAGATATGGGTGGACCTTCTCTGCAGGGTAAGAAATTTTTATCTTTAACCATGGTAACACTTATCTTGAGAGTCCATTCGCTTCAGAGTAATTCTGAAAAACTTGTTTACCTGAACGACTAGATCTGCTCCCCTCAGATGGCTCCCCTCCCCCACAGACTGGCTCTCTTGTCCACATGCGACAGTACGGGGAAAAAAAAAACAACCAGCAATTCTCCAGAACTAACAATTTCACCAAATTAACCAAAGGAAGATTTGTTTTGGTTTTTTTTTGACTGACATGTTCAAGTCACAACTCTTTCTAAAGTTTAACAGTAGACCCAAGGGACTAATGTGATCCCGATCTGGGAGGAACAGTGCTTGATGGTCTCTTACAGCCCCAGTTTCGGGCTGAACGGATGCACTGTGTTCTAAGCTGGCATGGGTCATCATCACGCAGACAGTCATCAGCTGGAACCACAAACTTTAAACCCACTGACCTAGAGACTAAGCAGTATTTAAGAAATCTACCTGAAGACAGCAGGGAATGGAAAACACTATTACATTTCATTAAAGGGGTCCACATCAGAACCCTGGCCACTTTTGTAGATCGTGAACCCCTGTGAGTATCCAAAGAAAGCTACTGACCCTCTCCCTATCAAATGCACACATGCTCTCAGCCACGCAACTGTGCGTATTTATTTCAGGGACACAAACGTTCTAAATCCCAAAGCACAGATTCCAGACTATAAACCCCTATTCCGGATAGAACATCGAGACAGGTAAGCTTCCTTTCACATGATTAACACGGCTGGTGGGCAAGGAGCAGAATCTGGTGGTCCAGCTGCCTACTGTTCATAAAGCTCAGTACAATGGGAAAAGTACCATGTTTTAGTTCCCATGCCTTCGCTTATTAGCTATGTAACACTGAAGACATTACTTAAAACCGGAGCTTTGTCTATTAATGATAACAAATTATAAAGAGGAATCTCCTCCCCTACAACCGTGATCCTGTGCAATGTGCATGCAAGTGCCTGGCTGACTGTAAAATGTCCCACACAGGCCTGCTAGCTGAGGGCCAGACACGAAGCAGCAACAGTCAGTCAGGAATCACGGGCATAGATGGCCTCTTAAGTCCTTCCCCAGGATACAGTTCTCATCGATCACAACAGAAGCGAACATTTATCCAGGGCGTGCTGAAGGCTGCACTATTCTCACAGCTAAGAAAACAGCCATAGGGAAGTCAACCCAGCCAAGGATACAGAGCAACCAAGGGGCAGACTCCATACCCCGCAGTCTGAACCCGAAGCTAGTCCACAGCTCTGACCCACTGCACTATGCTGTCTCCTGATGCCTGTGTCAGGAATGTCTTACTTGGGAACTGCACTGGAGGTCGAGGGTCTGCATTCTCCTTCTGTCGTAAAATCACGACATCCCCATCTTTCAAGCCGTAGGAAGCCAGCGATCTGTGGTTGTCTGTGAGGGGTCTTTCAGCATAGACGATCTACAACCAGAAAAGAGTTCACCATATGAAGCACTGAGAAATAACATGGAAGAAAGCAGGAAGACTACGTACAGTGTCCCTTTTCACCAGATGTCAGTCCCAGCCTGCTCAAAACCCTCCAATGGTTTCCCATCACACCTGGAATAAAAGCCTAAATCCTTCCCGTTACCTGCTAGGTCCAACAATTTGGTCCCTGGCTCCCCCTCTGACTTCATTTCATACCGTAATTGCTGCTCCCTAAATAATGTGATCAATTTCCCCCTTGGGACTGTTTCACTTGCTCTTCTCTCTACCTGAAGGATGTTCTTTCCCCAGCTATTTCTTTTTTAAGTAAGCTCTATGCCTAACATGGGGCCTGAACTCAGGATCAAGAATTATGTGCTCTACCAACTGAGCCAGCCAGACGCCCTCCCAGCCACTCTTTTTTAAGGTCTCTGATCAAATATAACCTTTCCAGAGCCCTTCACTAACCACCCTATTTAAAAACCCTCTCATATTAAGTATCTATTTCTTTTTACTGTTTATTTTTGAGAAACAGAGCAAGAGCGGGGGGGGGGGGAGAGGGAGAAAGAGAGACAGAGGGGAAGGGAGAGAGGGAGAGAGGGAGAGAGGGAGAGAGGGAGAGAGAGAGGGAGGGAGACAGAGACAAAGAATTCGAAGCAGGCTCCAGGCTCTGAGCTGTCAGCACACAGCCCGACACGGGGCTTGAACTCACAAGCCATGAGATCATGACCTGAGCCAAAGTTGGACGCTTAACCGACTGAGCCACCCAGGAGCTCCTTAAATATCTGTTTCTTTATTGTCTTTCTGTTCCACTAAAATGGAAGCTACTTGAGGACAGGAATTTGTTTTGTTTGCGTAGCTCAAATGTCTTTTTTTTTTTCCTTGTGACTCGAACTTTAACATTTACTCTCTTAGCAACTCTCCAGTATGGGATACAGTCTTGTCAATTACAGACACCAAGCTGTATATCACATCCCAATGTATCCATTTTTAAATGATCTTGCACACTGGCAAGTCTAAAAGTTTTCCAAATACTGCCTGTTCTGCATTCTTCCTTCTCTTCTACTGGATCAGGGATGTACTACTAATAAAAACATTTTTTTGATGTGCAATCAAACACTGAAAAAACCTGAGAGCATAAAAGCAGGTGAAACACTGTGCTATAGGAAAAAAACGGAGAAAGGGCATACTATAGTTTAACCACAAAGGAACATAAAACCTATCCTGCACTATTACATACTGTAGAGGGGTATTCAGAATAAACTCAGGCTTTGAAGGTTTTCTTTCAAAAGATTTGCTGTGCACCAGGCCACGTGCAAGCTGAGGAACCTGAGTCCTGTCCTGGCTCTGACAGTGGCCGCGTCCCTCCGCTGGTCCTGGCTTCACATTTCCGTTTGTCAAGCAAGCACTTGGGGCTAGATAATCGCTACAGCTGTCCCTTCCAGGTCGGTCTGCTACTCTACCATTTTACAGTGCTTCCTCACATGTCCTCATAGCTCTTGCAAGAAGACTGCCTGACACGCAACCTGAAAAATACAGATTTCTGCTGGGAAAAATGATCTGTCATATCTGCTCTCAGAATCTACACTGACATGAGAAGTAGAACCAACAGGAAACTGAATTTCCAAAGCCAAATACTTCTGGGGGTGCACAAAAAAACAGGACTCAGAGCTCATAGGGCCGATTACACTTCCTAAGTTCTATACAGTACTAGAAAATGGATCGTTGGTTCTTACCCTCAACCTGCAAAGTTAAAACACGTTCCAGCAGTCCACTGGACTGTCACTCCATCGATCCACTCACACTCTGCTATTCTCCCTCACGTAACCACATATCGCGTGGCGAAAGTACAAGAGAATCAACACAGACTGTTTGCAATACAACCCGAGAGCCGTATGGTAACTTGTGGAATTGCTGGGAAAGCTACCATAAATCTGAAGGGACAAGTGTCCCAGTTGAGGTGTGCACCAAGCAAGAGGAGGCATGACAACAGAAATGCCACGCAGGCGGCTCTCACAAGGTGGCCTCAACACAGCGAAGCCACCTTACGACAAAGGTACTGAGTGGTCCACGGCCCGCTCCTTAATTTTCCAGGTTCAGAAACTCAACCATCAGTATATGTAGAGACACAATCGGTTGACACATTTTAACTGTACTTATAGAAGAACATTTATCTACAACAGGAAATCAAACGCAGAGCATCAAAATGTTCCTATCCAGCAGAAGACTTGTCTTCAAGCTGGCAATGCTACCTGGAGGGCCATATTAAGACAGCAGACACTACCACGGCTTGCACTTCAATCGGAACGGGTTCCCACAGTCTCCCGCCTCATCCTACGCCCTCTCATTTCTAGGTGGGCATTATTCCTCCCATTTTGCAGACAGGGAAACAGAGTGTGGTGACCTGAGACTACACAGCTATTAAGAAGATAAGGGCAGCTCTTTCTGCCCCCAGGTCCTATCCCTGTGCTTTGATAAAACCATCTATTTTGTACCAAAAAATAAAGAAAGAAAAAAATAAGAACATAAAAAAAGGAAAAAGAATAGAACTAGGATTGGAACACCTGCCTGACTCCAAGAGCGGGAGATCTTCCCTAAGAACCACATACAACTGCCCCAAACCGAAGTCCAATGTAGCCAGCTCAATTAGCTGGTGACCTGAACAAGGGCTATTAAGCCATCTGTCACCACTGAGGGCCTATGCTCACCAGGGGAACCAAAACCCTGTGCACCGCTCAGCCTATCAATGTGTCCTGAACATGAGGAAGGACCAGTGGCGGCTCCTCACTCAGGACTTCCATGTAAAAACTCCACGGTGTTCAGTGGACATAGTCTTTCCTCAGCAGATGCTGTAAATTTTTTTTTTTTTTTTTTTTTTTTTTTTTTTTAAATAAAGACAGCCTGGGGGCGCCTGAGCGGCTCAGTCGGTTAAGTGTCCAACTTCGGCTCCGGTCATGATCTCAGGGTTGGTAAGTTCGAGCCCCCACGTCAGGCTCTGTGCTGACCGCCCAGACTGGAGCCTGCTTCGGATTCTGTGTTTCTCTCTCTCTCTGCCCCTCCTCTGCTCGTGTTCTGTCTCTCTCTCTCCCCCCAAAATAAATAAACATTAAAAAAAAAACTTTTTAAAATAAAGACAGCCCGATCTAACAATAAAAGTTTAAGATCCTGGTAATAACTACCACCAAACACATACATGTCATGTGGAACATTGCTATCTTGCCCCATTTCCTAAAAATACTAGACTGAAGAATGTGGGTGAGGAGCAAAACATTCTTCACTCTGACAAAGCAGCAGGCGTATTCCATTTTAGTCCAAGGACGCAAATGAAATAAACAAAAGCTTAGCTGAAATTATAACAGCCACAAAGAACCGACTTCTTTTTGTTAAAACAGGCTTAAGAGTCTAAGAAAGACGATTATTGTATAGCTCAAGTCCTATAAGAAATCTGAATGAGTTTCCAGCTCAACAAGAGTGTATCATCAGACCCATGGTTTCACATTTCCACCAGTCAAAACAAAGAGTTTCGGTAAGGCATTGGTGATGGTTTCCACCATAATATCCAACTCAAAGGCCACAAAGCTAAGAATTCTGGTTCTGCCAGTTATGAGGACACACAACAGGACAGTTTACACATCTACAAGTCTCAAGCTGCGAAACTGGCACACTGCTAGTGCTTACTCCAGAGGCAGCACCCTAGAGACCAAATTTAAGCTTAATCGACATTTAACAATAGACTAAAACAACTCCAAGACCAACAACTCCATCATTAAGCATGAGGTCAAATGCCTTCTCGTCTTCAATCAACAGAAATCGTAACAATACATTTCTAGCAGTAAGGACCATCAACTGGCCACAGAATCTTTGGACTCACATCTGAACGACTCCCTAATACTATCATTAATTGAAAGCCTACTATATGCCAAGTGATCTACATATACATCTCATGCCACAGCTTGACTTTTCCAACCCTTCTGGAAAACAATATGGCAACAGTTACTAAAAGCCTTTCAAAAGACCTGGCAATTCCATAGCTAAGAATACATCCTGAGAAAACAATCAGAAATGGGGACCAAGCCTTAAATATAGATATCCATGGAAATGTTACTAATAACTGCTTCCAATTCCCCCAATTCAAATGCCCAGCAATAGGCAAATTTTTAAATAAACTGCGGTACATCTATATTACATGGCCATTAAAATTATAAATTTGAAGAACTTGAAATGTCAGGGAAAAATGCTGACAATGTAGCTTTGACTGAACAAAGAAAGTTGAAACTGTTGGTACAGTTCAGGGCATCATGTTTAAAAGTTACACTGTAACCACAGAAAAGGAAGAAAGCTTAGGGAAAAAGATACACTAAGAAGTAAACTGCAGTTGTTTCCAGGGTGATATGGTAATAACTTTTTCTCTCTACCTTTTCCTATAAGGTACAAATTCTCTAAAACGAATACGCAGTATTTATCAGAAAAAAAATTCACGAAAATTACCTGCAAAAATAAGTATGTCAAAAGCAGCTACAATAGAAAATTTCAGTTTCCACTGCTTTAAAATAGTGTTTTACAAACGACAAATCACGCTGTGTACAGAGCTGCCTTCCCAGGATCATACGGTTACTGCTATATTACTTGGCATTTACACATGCCTTTTGAGAGTCCTTACACATTCTGCACACGTTTTGACCACATGCCACCTACAGGGGTAAATTATAATGATGTTTCAAAAATACAAAGACATTAATTTAAAGTGAAGCTAAGTTCTGATAATTCTTTGAAGTCTGCCCAGCCAAGTTCTGCATCAAAGCATCAAACAGAGCCACGACCGGCTTCCAAGCCCACACTTGTATTAAGAGATGGAACATGCCCAGCTTTAATCACATGTACAAGTAGAGATAGTTTCTGTTCTAAATTTGTTATCATCACATTATAACTACTATAATCAGACTAGAGCTGTTAAAAAGTAACGTCTTTTCCAAGTGCGTACTTATGCACGACTGATGCTGATGTGCAAGTGTGAATTCTAAACCAGTGATCCCCAATGTGGGGCAGGCAGGCGAAACGGTTCTTTAAAGATGTGGGAACAGAAAAATATTAGAATGTTCATTTCCATTTATTTTAGTTCATCCTTCCTTAAACGCTATCCTATGGTTGTTTATAATGGACATAAGGTTATTACTTCACTCATTGATGTTTACGGTTATTCCATACATATGTGCGCATGTATATAATGCATATAACATTAGTTCATGTTTATAATTGATTATATGTATCGCAAAGATGTATGTTCCAAAACACTGTACGCGAAGGGAAACCTGACTGAAAAAGTCTGGAGATCCGTGGTTTGGACACACCGTGACAGGAAAGAACAGCCAGGAACCTTAAAAAAAAAAAAAGAAAGAAAGAAAGAAAGAAAGAAAGAAGAAAAGAAAAAGAAGAAACTCCCTTTGGAAATGGAGGTGAAGGAACGAGGACAGAGAAGGTAAACAAGAGTGAGGCAGAGCAAGCAGGAGGACGAGGAGGGGAAGAGGAGTAACATGGGAGAACCTGGGCGGTGAAGCAGTGGGAGTGGGGGCCTCGAGTAAGTGATGTATTTGTAGGTAAAACTATAATGATGTTTACCGTTATGATCTGGCGAACGGAAATGACTCAAGTGTGTGTCTAGGGTGGATCCTGTTCCTGCCTCATGGGCAAGGCAAGCAACTGAAAAGACAACCGACCACCAGACATCTTAAAATAGATACTGTGTTAGGTTACAATGGAGCCAACGGAACAAACTTGAAACAGGGGAGCTGTTTACAGCTGGGTAATACAGGCTTCACAGAAGTTGGAGCCCAGGCTTCCATATGCTAATTTGGCTTGGGAGGAAGTAAATGCCCAAATGGTGACCTAATGAATAAGAAAGAATTTGTGGAGTTAGCCTAACTGTTCAATTAGTGAGGTACTCCTAACATCCTGAGCTAACAGAGGACTGTGCCTGCCTGGACCATACATAGAACGGTCTTTTCCATCGGTCTCTTCCTTTAAATTTGTTACAGCCCGTCTCAAAAAGGACAGGAAGAGAGGCAATGCCGCTTTTCATCTTCTCCCAAGCCCAAATAACGATGAGACCAACTTACATTTTCATTTTTTTATTCCCCCCCGCCAGCTGGTGATTATAACCAGGGTAACAGAACCGGAGGGTAGAGAGCAATTGAAAATGCCACCTTCAAAAATTTCAGAATTGTGTTTACTTCCTTACTTAAACTGTCCTTCCCTAGTTTTTCACGTGAGGGATTCATGGGCGGGAACTGGCTCCTCAGTTTTTAGAAAACATTTGCAAAAAATTCCTTTTACCGATTTCTTTGTAGCTTCTGCAGCTTCAGTCTGTGTATGTGACACTTTGCATCCTGAAACCTATTCTTTCTTGATACTCAGCTTTATGCCAAGGTTCTAAAGTTCACATCGTGTAAAGGAATCATACTCACTTCTGAACAAAATATTGACGCATCTGTTTATCACAATAAAGGGCAGAACACGCTGCAGTTGGGCAATAGTTTTTGGAAGTATTTCATAACTGCAGTAGAAAATCAGGATTTACATTCTGGGGCCCTGGAGGACTTCTATAATTTTCTCAACGTTTAGACCATGTCCTCCACGGTCCACTTATCAAGTTGAGATTTAAATGTTTTCCTGTAAAGGCCAGAGTTATCGTCACCGATTCTGTTTGGTGGCAGCTCAGGGCATTCTGAGAATAAATTATGTTGCTCATTTCAAATAAATGTAAGAGCAGCTGAATTTCCTTCCAGCATGGTAGGGAAATGAAACAAGCAAGCAAATCACACTGAGAAGATATCGGGCCATTTTTACGAAAATATCCTCATAAAGCTCTGAACTTTGAACCCACCCAAACTCTCAATTGTGGCCTGAAATAAAGAAGGAGTCTGGCCTACTACCAGCGAAGAAACCAGAGAAACAAACAGCTTGAACTGAACGAATAACTACCTTTTTTTTTTTTAAGAGAATTTAATCAGAAATGCCATGTGGTAGGGAAAAAGGTGCAGGGCATTTCCAAATGCCTCAAAACAAGGTAATGCAAGTCTCAAACTTTTTCCTTCACTAGGAGTGCAGATCTCTACATTTAAAGGTAAATTACGGTTGCTTAAGCAGGAGCTCTGTCCAGAACACCAGATGAACACCAACCTACCACAGCGATCCAAACTGGTATTTCTGGTCGGGGAAGTAGAATGTATGAACTCTTGCAGACCTGGAGCTCCTTCTTAGGTCCACAACACCCCAAACTCGGGATTATCAGGGGAGAAGGGGCCAAAGAGCCAGAAGATGGGGCGGGCCGCCCAACAGTCCACGCGCCCCTCGGGCTGCAGTGGGTGCGTCTGCGGCCAGGCTCTCCGCTCCCTCCCATGGCACCCCACCCCACGCTCGGAGTGTGTGGGGGCAGCTACCGATCCCAGCTCCCTCCCGGACGCGGGGGCGAGCTGGGAGAGGCCATCCCGCTCCCCCACCCCCAATTCCCCACCAGCAGCAAAGGGAGGGCGTGAGACCCCAAGGCAGGAGGGTCAGCCCTGGAGAGAGACCCCGCTCGCTGCCCCGCGTACCTGGCTCTCGGCTGCGGGGATGCCGGACTCGAGCTCGCACAGCGCGCGGAAGTTGTGCAGCTCGAAGTCGGCGTCGACCTGGAGGGAAAAGGTCACCTCGGAGAGGTCCCTCCGCACACAGTACACGGTGAGCAGCATGGCCCGGGCCCGACCCAGCTCGGCTCGGCCCGGCCTCGGCGCTGGGCTGCGGGGCGGCGGCGGGGCCTGGCTGGTGCTGCGGACGGACGGCGCGGGCTGCTCGCTCGCCCGCTTGCTCCTTCCCTCCCTCACACACGCTCAGTGACTCACTCCCTCCCGCCCTCACTACCAAGCACGGCCGCCGCCACCCGCCTGCGACTCCGTCTGCCTGCCTGCCGGCCTGCCTCCCACCGCTGCCGCCAAGCGCGCCAGCCGCCCGGCGCCCCGCCCCGCCGCAACGCGGCTGCCGTAAAGCCCGCCTGGCCCTCTCTGCCGTCGCGACGCGGCGAAGGGGCGGGCCGGGAAGAGGGAGGCGGGAAGCTGGGAGAGGATTGGAGGGGCTTGGGGAGAGGGAGGGAGGAGGAAGGGCGAGAAAAGGAGAGAGAAGGAAAGGAACGAGGAGAATCAAAAATGTACCAACTGAGGGGGTTAACAGCTGAAGTCTGTGGCGGATTCCACAATCTCATTCATCCGGCAGGCATTTATGAAGCGCCTTCCAGGTGGATACAAAAACTGCGTAAAAAGGTAGGTCTTTCTTGGCCCTTGAGAACTCTCAGCTTGGTATAGGCGACTGACAACTAGGCAGAGAGTTCTAAAACGTGTTCTACGAAGCAGGAATTGAGGCTCAGAGAGCTTAACCCACTTCTTGTGCTAATGATTGAGGGTTAAAACCAAAATCGTAACCCTGCCTAGTCTATAGAACCGGGCTTACTCTGACCCCTGACCCCTGACCCCTTCCTGCGCTCTGCCCTCCCAGCCACGTTGGGATTTTCAGTTCCTCCACGGCTCCATTCCTCTGCCTTGTAAAGTGTTCCCTCTACTTGGACTGTCTCCTTCCTACACCTGACAATATTGGGCACGGCTTAGACTCCACCCCACGAAGTATTTTCTCCTGTCGTGGCCTGTGGTGGGCCACCTAGCTGATGAGTGGATAGAGGCCCAGAACATGAGGCTTCGTCAGAAAACCAAAACGGGTGCAAGAGCGGCACCTCCCTGCTTACCACCCGCTTCTTCCCTATCCATGGAGTAGGGACCCCTCTTCTATTATAACAGGAGGGAAGGAGGAAGCAGGATGGCTGCGGAGGCAGGTAAGTAGGTAGGTTGGCTGGCGAGAAAGTCGATGACCCGCTGGAGACTTTTCTCTCTGGAGGAGGGAAGGTCATCTCTGGAGGAGCAGGGGGTTGAGAAGAGTGGGTGTATGGGCTACACAAAACCTGGCTGTCAGCGACTTAAGCAAAGAAAGGTCTATTTTTCTCCCAGGATAGGAAGCCTGGAGGTAGACAGCCGCATCTGTTCGGTGACTCAGTGATCCCGGGGCCTGTATTTCTGTAAATCTTTTGGCCTTTCCCTGAGAGTCACAACACGGCTGGCTGCCTCCACCCCATGCCTCGTTTTCTCGTTCGAGGCAAAAGCTTGCCCGGCAGTCCTGCGGCGGGTTTCTGATTACCTCTCGCTGGCCAGAACTGTGCCACGCAGACGCCCGCAAGGCTAGGAAAGTGAGTGTTTAGCTTTCCTCACCTCTTTAAAGGACATGGGCAGGAGAAAAAGGTTTTGGCAACGGGTGTGAGGCGAAACCTGCATAGTGCCTGCTACGGCAGGGAAGATTTGAAATAACCGTTGCAAATTGAAGCAAGTTGGACAGAGAAGTCACGCCGAATTGCCAGGTGGCGTCGAGGATGCAGCTGAGGTTGGAATCGTGAATTGATGAATTTTTCTGTTACATGATTTTTCTAGTGGTGCTCAGGTGCCCAGGGGTGACAGAGTTTATTTTCCAAAGATGGCCAAGGCAATATCTTTATACGTATACACCTTATACGTTCTTCCTACGATGTGTCCATAACATTCCTTCTATGAGGAGATGGGGTGTGTGTCCTTCCATGTATTTTTATGTTATTTTATCTTTTTTAGAGAGAGGGCAAGATTTGGGTAGAGAGAGAGGGAGAGAGAGAATCTCAAGCAGGCCTCACACCCAGTGCAGAGCTCAGTGTGGGGTGATGTGGGAAACAAAGGCAAGGAGGAAATGGCAGATAAAAATGAAATTTCCTTATAACCTGCAGCCCATTAACAAATACTTGAGCTCCCTACTGTCTTAATGTTAATGCTTTGCTGGAGGGTTAAACCTTAGCTTGACAATAACTCGGCCTCCAGTATCCTGTGACTCTTCTTTAGCATATGAAAATCTCTTTCAGGGGCACCTGGGTGGCTCAGTTGGTTAAGCGTCTGACTTCGGCTCAGGTCACGATCTCGCGGCCCGTGAGTTCGAGCCCCGCGTCGGGCTCTGGGCTGATGGCCCAGAGCCTGGAGCCTGCTTCCGATTCTGTGTCTCCCTCTCTCTCTGCCCCTTCCCCGTTCATGCTCTGTCTCTCTCTGTCTCAAAAATAAATAAACGTTAAAAAAAAAAAATTAAAAAAAAAAAAAAAAAGAAAATCTCTTTGAAAACTTCCCCTTGACTTTACCTCTCCCAACTCCCAAGTATATAACAAGTTTCTCCGTGGTCCCTGCCCATGGGTCCTGTCTCTATGCTTCAATAAAATCACGTTTTTGCACCGAAGACGTCTTCAAGAATTGTTTCTTGGCCATCGGCTCCAGACCCCCACGAGCCCCCCATCACCCCAAAACCTCATCACTTCCAATCACTAACTCTGCCCCCACTGCAAGTGTGACCACTTCCCTGACTTCTAACAGCACAGACTCATGAGTCTTGTGTCTGCCTTCTTTCACTCAACAGCAAGTGTCTTGTTCATATCACTGCATGTAATTATAGCTTGTATATCCCCATTGCTGTATAATATTTTGTTGTGCGAATATACCACAATTCATCCATTTTGTGGCTGACGGGCATTTGAATAGATACATTTTTTTTTTTCTTGAACCATTTTGAATTTTGGTGTCCCAAACTTGCAGTCTAAAAAGTCCTAACGTAAGGGGCACCTGGGTGGCTAAGCCAGTTGAGCGTCCAACTTTGGCTCAGTTCGTGATCTTGCAGTTCGTGAGTTCGAGCCCCACATCGGGCTTGCTGCTGTCAGCCTGTCAGCACAGAGCCTGCTTCGGATCCTCTGTCCCCCCACCACCCCCCCGCCCCTTCCCTGCTTGTGCTCTCTCATAAAAAAATAAAAAATAGGGGCGCCTGGGTGGCTCAGTCGGTTGAGCGTCCGACTTCGGCTCAGGTCACGATTTCGCGGTCCGTGAGTTCGAGCCCCGCGTCGGGCTCTGTGCTGACAGCTCGGAGCCTGGGGCCTGTTTCAGATTCTGTGTCTCCCTCTCTCTGACCCTCCCCCGTTCATGCTCTGTCTCTCTCTGTCTCAAAAATAAATAAATGTTAAAAAAAAAAATTTAAAAAAAAATTTAAAAATAAATAAATAAATAAATAAAAAATAAAAAGTCCTAACGTAAAATAAATAAATAATACATAGTCCCAATGCAAGCCAACATCTGCAAATCCAGGCTACACACACCGCTAAACAGTTCTGAAACTCCCCAACTTGCAGATTCTGCTCATTAATTGTTAGAAGATAGCTTAAGTTACCCATACACTCATTCAACAGGTTTTGAGCACCTACTGTGTGCAAAAGTATCATTAAGACAGAGGGATTCAAAGTCTAACTGGATGGATAAGGTTCCTGCCTCATGGACAGCACATTCGAGTGGAGGTGGCAGACAGTAACGCACATGAATAAATAAACACAAAAAGCACAGACTTTATAGAAGAAATAAACAGGGTGATGTCATAGGGAGCAACTTAAGGATGCAAATATGGTGTGAGGGGCGCCTGGGTGGCTCAGCCGGTTAAGCACCCGACTTCGGCTCAGGTCATGATCTCACATTCTATGAGTTCCAGCCCCTCGTCAGGCTCTGTGCTGACAGCTCAGAGTCTGGAGCCTGCTTTGGATTCTGTGTCTCCCTCTCTCTCTGCCCCTCCCCTGCTCACACTCTGTCTTTCTCCCTCTTAAAAAGAAATAAACATAAATAAATAAATAAATAAATAAATAAAAGAGTTCATGCTGTCCAGAAATAAACCCTCACATTTATGCTCAATTAATTTTCAACAAGAGTGCCAAGATAATAGAATGGGAAAAAGAATAGCCTCTTCAACAAATGGGACAACTAGACTTCCACATGTGAAAAAATGAAGGTGGGGGCGCCTGGGTGGCTCAGTCGGTTAAGTGATCGACTTCGGCTCAGGTCATGATCTCGTGGTCCATGAGTTGGAGTCCCACGTCAGGCTCTGTGCTGACAGCTCAGAGCCTGGAGCCTGTTTCGGATTCTGTGTCTCCCTCTCTCTGACCCTCCCCCGTTCATGCTCTGTCTCTCTCTGTCTCAAAAATAAATAAATGTTAAAAAAAAAAATTTTTTTTTAAAAAAGAAAAAGAAAAAAATGAAGGTGGACCCCTACCTCCCACTACATACAAAACTAACTCAAAATGGATCTCAGACTTACATGAAGGAGCTAAAACTATGAAACTCGTAGAAGAAAGTACAACAGTGAATCTTTGTAACCTTGGATTAGGCAAAGCCTTCTTAGATAGGACACCAAAAGGTGCCAGGAAAGAAAAAACAGATTAATTGGACCTTATCGAAATTAGAAACTTTTGTGTTTCAGAGGACACTGCTGAGAAAGTGAAAAGACCATCACAGGAGATAATATTTGCAAACCATATATTTCATAAAGGACTTACATCTAAAATACATAAAGAACTCTTACAGCTCAGTAATAAAAAGGCAAACAAGTTTTAAAAAATTTTTTAAGTATTTTCTTGGGGGGGGCGCCTGGATGGCTCAGTCGGTTGAGCGTCCGACTTCTGCTCAGGTCACGATCTCACGGTCCGTGAGTTCGAGCCCCGCGTCAGGCTCTGTGCTGACAGCTCAGAGCCCGGAGCCTGTTTCGGATTCTGTGTCTCCCTCTCTCTCTGACCCTCCCCTGCTCATGCTCTGTCTCAAAAATAAAACATTAAAAAAAATTGAAGAAAAATAAATAAAGGCTGCTTTAAAAAAATAATAAATAATAAAATATTTTTTGGGGGGTGAAGGGGCAGAGAGAGAGGGAGACACAGAGTCTTAAACAGTCTCCAGGCTCCAAGCTGTCAGCACAGAGCCTAATGTGGGGCTTGAACTCACGAACTGCAAGATTGTGACTTGAGCTGAAGTCGGACACTCAGCCGACTGAGTCACCCAGGTACCCCTAAAACAATTTTTTTAATGTGCAAAGAAAGGATCTGAAAAGACATTTCTCCAAAGAAGATATACAAATAGCCAATATGAAAAGATGCTCAACATCATTAGCTATCGGAAAAATGCAAATCAAAACCATAACAAGGTACCATTTCACATCCATGAGGATGGCTACCATCAACACGACAGATATGACAAGTTGTGATGAGGATGTGGAGAAATTAGAACTCTTAAGTTAGAATTGTTAATTGTTAATATTTACTTTTGTTTTTATTTTTTAATTTACATCCAAGTTAGTTAGCATATAGTGCAACAATGAGTTCAGGAGTAGATTCCTTAGTGCCCCTGACCCATTGAGCCCATCCCCTCTCCCACAACCCCTCCAGCAACCCTCTGTTTGTTCTCCACATTTATGAGTCTCTGCTGTTTTGTCCCCCTCCCTGTTTTTAGATTATTTTTGTTTCCCTTGCCTTATGTTCATCTGTTTTGTCTCTTAAAGTCTTCATATGAGTGAAGTCATAGGATATTTGTCTTTCTCTAATTTCACTTAGCATAATACCCGCCAGTTCCATCCACATAGTTGCAAATGGCAAGATTTCATTCTTTGTGACTGCCAAGTAATACTCCGTTGTATATATATACACCACATCTTCTTTATCCATTCATCCATCGACGGACATTTGGGCTCTTTCCTTACTTTGGCTACTTTGGCTATCGTCGATAGTGCTGCTATAAACATGGGGGTGCATGTGTCCCTTTGAAACAGCACACCTGTATCCTGTGGATAAATGCCTAGTAGTGCCATTGCTGGGTCGTAGGGTAGTTCTATTTTTAGTTTTTTGAGGAACCTCCATACTGTTTTCCAGAGTGGCTGCACCAGCTTGCATTCCCATTGTGTTTTTTTTATTTTAGCCATTCTAACAAGTGTGAGGTGATATCTCATTGTAGTTTTGATTTGCATTTCCCCAATAATGAGTGATGTTGAGCATCTTTTCATGTGTCATATTGGCCATCTGTATGTTTTCTTTGGAGAAATGTCTGTTCATGTCTTCTGTCCATTTTTTTTTAAGTATTTTTTTTTTAATTTTACTTATTTATTTTGAGAGAGAGAGACAGAGCACACAAGTGAGGAAGGGGCAAAGAGAGAATCCCAAGCAGGCTCCACACTGCCAGCACAGAGCCCAGTGCGGGACTTGAACCATGAACCGTGAGATCATGACCTGAGCCGAAGTCAAGAGCCAGACACTTAACCAACTGAGCCACCCAGACGCCCCTCTTCTGTCCATTTTTTAATTGGGTTATTTGTGTTTTGGGTGTTGAGCTGTATCAGTTCTTTATATATTTTGGACACTAACCCTTTACTGGATATGTCATTTGCAAATACCTTCTCCCATTCAGTAGGTTGCCTGTCGGTTTTGTTGATTGTTTCCTTTGCAGTGCAGACACTTTTTATTTCGATGTAGTCCCGATAGTTTATTTTTGCTTTTATTTCCCTTGCCTCAGGAGACCTATCTTGAAAAATGTTGCTGTGGCCAATGTCAGAAAGTTATTGTGCTCTCTTCGAGGATTTTTATAGGTTCAGTCTCACATTTAGGTCCTTAATCCATTTTGAGTTTATTTTTGTGTATGGCGAAAGAAAGTGGTCCAATTTCATTCTTTTCCATGTAGCCATCCAGTTTTTCCAATACCATTTGTTGAAGAGATTGTCTTTTTCCCATTGTATATTCATTCCTCCTTTGTCAAAGATTAATTGACCATATAACGGTGGCTTTATTTCTGTGTTTTCTATTCTGTTCCATTGGTCTATGTGTCTGTTTGTATGCCGGTACCATACACTTTGGATTACTCGAGGTTTGTAATATGACTTGAAGTCTGGAATTGTGACACTTCCAGTTTTGTTTTTCTTTTTCAAGATTGCTTTGGCTATTCAGGGTCTTTTGTGGTTCCATACAAATTTTAGAATTTTTGCTCTAGTTTCGTAAAAGATGCTATTGATGTTTTGATAGGAATTGCATTAAATCTGTAGATTACTTTGGGTAGTGTAGACATTTTCATAACGTTTCCTCTTCCAACCCATGAGCCTGGGATGCCTTTCCATATCTTTGTGTGTCACCTTTTTTTTTTTTTTTTTTAAATTTTTAAAGATGTTTTTATTTATTTTCGAGAGACAGAGCGTGAGCAGGGGAGGGGCAGAGAGAGAGGGAGACACAGAATCGGAAGCAGGCTCCAGACTCTGAGCTGTCGCACAGAGCCCGACACGGGGCTCAAATCTGTAAACTACGAGATGGTGACCTGAGCCGAAGTCAGACGCTCAACCGACTGCACCACCCAGATGCCCCACTTGGTATCATCTTGAATTTCCTTCATTAGTGTTTTATAGTTTTCAGACTACAGGCTTTTCACCTCTTTGGTTACATCTATTCCTAGGCATTTTATTGGTTTTGGTGTAATTGTAAATGTGATTTTTTTTTCAATTTAATTAAAAGAATTTTTTTTGAGAGAGAGAAGGAGAGTGCAAGCAGGGGAGAGGGGTAGAGGGGGAGAGAGAGAGAGACAGGGAGAGAGAGAATCTCAAGCAGGCTCTATGCCCGATGCGGGGCTTGATCCCACAACCTTAGCATCATGACCTGAGCTGAAATCAAGAGTCAGATGCCCAACAGAGTAAGCCACCCAGGCACCCAATATGATTGTTTTCTTAATTCCGCTTAAGAAAAAAATGTTTACTTTAGAGGGGTGTTGGATAGGGGGGAGGAGAGAGAGGGGGAGACAGAGAAAGAGAAGGAGAGGGAGAAGTTGATTTTCAAGCAGGGTCCACACCCAGCACGGAGTCCAATGCAGGGCTCAATCACATGACCCTGGGGTCATGACCTGAGTCGAAATCAAGAGTCACTCAACTGACTAAGCCACCTAAGTGCCCCCTTAATTTCACTTTCTGCTGCTTCATTACTAGTGTATAGGAATGTAACAGATTTCTGTACATTTTGTATCCTGTGACTTTATTGAATTCATTTATTAGTTCCAACAGTTTTTTGTTGGAGTCTTTAGGGTTCTCTATATACAGTATCATGTCATCTGCAGATAGTGACAGTCTTCTTCCTTGTCAGTTTGGATGCCTTTTCTTTCTTTATGTTGTCTAACTGCTGTAGCTACGACTGCCAGTACTGTGTTGAATAAAAGTGGCGAGCGTGGGGGCACTTGGCTGGTTCAGTCAGTGGAGCTTACGACTCTTGACTGATCTCAGGGTCATGAGTTCCAGCCCCATGTTCGGTGTAGAGAATGAATGAATGAATAAATACATAAATCTATTTTTTTAAGTGAGTGACAGTGAACATCCTTGTCTTGTTCCTGACCTTAGGGGAAAAGCTCTTGGTTTTTCACCACTGAGGATGATGTTGGCTGTGGGTTTTTCATATAAAGCCTTTATTATATTGAGGTATGGGCCTCACCCCTTTTGGACTCTGCTCAACTGCCTCTTGAGATCTGGTTCAGAGTGTGGATTCCTATTTCTATTACTTGTGGCCACAAATGGCTTGAGACATTTCCAGTTATTAAAACAAATTTTTTTTAATTTTTTTTTGAGAGAGAGAGAGAAAGAGAGTGAGCGGGAGATAGGGCAGAGGGAGGGAAACAGAATCTCAAGTGGGCTCCAGGCTCAGCACGAAGCCTGATGTGGGACTTGCTCCTATGACCCTGGGATCGTGACCTGAGCTGAAATTAAGACTTGGACACTCATCTGACCGAGCCACTTGGGCGCCCCTGTGATCTGTAATTCTACGTCAGGATGGGGTGGGACGGACCTCAAGAGAAAGCCTAGACAAACAGGGTTACCCTTGATTCCCACGTATCAACGAGTGCTGTGTGTCAAGAATCTTGCAAATGGCTGCTACCCTTTCCCGAATGCTAACTTTGTGCCACACGTTCTTCTAAGCACTTTATCTACCGAGTCATGTGATCGTCACAAAAGTCCTGTGAGATGTGACGTCCATTCTACAGATGAAGCACCTGAGGTGTAAAGAGGAGTCAGTCTCCTGCCCAAGGACATACAAGTAGTGAGTGGCAGCTCTGGGATTCCAACCAGGCAATCTGACTCAAGTCCATAGTCTTAACCACTACTCTACGTTGCTACACTGACAACCTCATTTTATTCTTCTAAAAATTCTCAGAGGTGGGAACCACAGGTGTCCCCCGTGATCTGAAAGTAGGTTTCTCTGAAGCCTTTTGTAAATCGAGATGGTGTAAAATGAAGAAGGGATTAGCATTTCATGAAATTGAAAATCCTCTGCAGCTTTCTCTTGGTTACTGAAAATAAGTAAGTAACGTAACGTAGGTCTTTTGTAAAACTGAAGTTTCGTCAAGTGAAAACATCTAGGGGCGCCTGGGTGGCTCAGTTGGCTAAGCCTCCAACCCTTAATCTCAGCTCAGGTCTTGATCTCAGGGTCATGAGTTCAAGCTCTGCACTGGGCTCCATGCTGGGAGTGAAGACTACTTAAAAAAAAAAAAAAAAAGAAAGAAAGAAAAGAAAAGAAAAGAAAAGGGGCGCCTGGGTGGCTCAGTCGGTTAAGCGGCCGACTTCGGCTCAGGTCATGATCTCACGGTCCGTGGGTTCAAGCCCCGCGTCGGGCTCTGTGCTGACAGCTCAGATCCTGGAGCCTGTTTCAGATTCTGTGTCTCCCTCTCTCTGACCCTCCCCGGTTCATGCTCTGTCTCTCTCTCTCTCTCTCAAAAATAAATAAATGTTAAAAAAAAATTAAAAAAAAAAAAAGAAAAGAAAAGAAAAAGAAAAACATCTATTTCTAACCTTTAACTAAAGCACCAATGTTCTGCCTGCACACTACATGTGGAGACATCTGGGTCTGCTCCAAAACCCTGACTTTCAAAACCATATGGTTGCCACCAGCAATGTTTTTTGTCTGCTTCTGGGTGCTTGCCTAATTCTTCTGTACTAGAAAAAACAAATCGGTAAAGGCATTTCCCTGGTTGAGTTTTAAAACTCCTGCAATAGGGACTAGACTCCCCAAACACTGTAAGTAGTTGCTTGATATTTGTGACTTGTTGTTTTTTTTTTTAAACAGGTATATATTGTTCTTTGAATTCTTCCCTCATCAACAGTTCATGGTTGCTCAAAGAAGCCTCTCTTACCTTGCCATTCCTGGCATGTCAACTGATAGCAGACAGTGCTCTGTTTTACTCATTTTACCTTAACACAAAAACTCTTCTCATTCGGTTTCCTGTTTCTTAGGCCGGGATCATGTGCAGATGTACAATGCAATGCCTCCTCCCTTTCCTGCTTATCTTTCCTAAAATCCGATAGCATTTCAGTCCCACCATATTCTAGGTCAACTCCTCATTTCCAATGTATGGTGTACTCCGTGTTGTCACAACATTGCAGGTGATTATGGCTTTAATTTCAAGCACCATAATTTGCCTACTCGGAAGTTTGTCGCTAGAGATCAAAATGTACTTTGATTACCAGAGTCGGCCTGGGCAGAAGTACAAAACAGGCCAAAGTCTGTCCTTGGCAAGCTCAACCTGATGCTCCTTCCTTGGCTCATGGACTCTCTCTCCACCTGTTCCTCTTAGTTCTCATGGGTCCTGCTTTCCTCACTTGCCTTTTTTAAAACCTGCTCTCAAGAAAAGAGCTGGCCTGGGGTGCCTGGGTGGTTCAGTCGGTTGGGCATCTGACTCTTGGTTTCGGCTCAGGTCATGATCTCACGGTTTGTGGGTTCGAGCCCTGCATCGGACTCTGTGCTGACAGCACAGAGCCTGCTTGGGATTCTCTGTCTCCCTTTCTCTGTCCCTCCCCTACTCGTTTTCTCTCTTTTTCTCTCTAAGTAAATAAATAAACATTAAAAAAAAGGGGAGCTGGACTAATTCACACTAAGGTACTAATGAACTCGGTATGAAACTCGGTATGCTCTCTCTTATGGTAGCTAGCTGCATTTTAATAGGGAATAAAGGTATCAATCATCAGCTCCAGATTTCTAGGCTTCAGGGAATTTGGTTGGGAAAGTAAATTTTCCCAAGAACCTCTGGATTGACACCAGCTTACTTCACCTGCTCTGTTGACATTTGACCAGGAGTTTGTTGATCTATCCTTGTTATTTATTTACCTTTTCTATTCTTGCCCTTCAGGAAGCTCCCAGTTTTTCATGACAAACGTTGAGTGGCCTTCTTCTTGGAACACCGCATCACAGTTGTGGAGGGATCTCAGGTGTCATGGCTAAGAGTACAGAGTCAGCTTTTAAGATATAAAGTAGATACAAAACATTCTTAGTGGATACTGCCAATGTGAGAATCATTACAGTATCATGGATATGTTCAAAGTCTTTTAGCCACTTGGAACAACTTGGGTTCACTCACCATAATCAGCAATAGAACTGTATTGGACATAGACCATTCATTAATTTCTTCAACAATTCTTAACACCTACTGAATGCCAGACATTGTTCTAGGTACAGCAGGAAACAAGGCAAAGACCCTATCCACATGGAGCTTTTATTTTTTTTTTTTAATTTTTTTAACGTTTATTCATTTTTGAGAGAGACAGAGCGTGAATGGGGGGGGGGGGGAGGGCAGAGAGAGGGAGACACAGAATCTGAAGCAGAATCCAGCCCGTGAGCCCCCCGACGCGGGGCTGAAACTCACAAACTGTGAGATCGTGACCTGAGCCGAAGCTGGACGCTTAGCCGATTGAGCCACCCAGGCGCCCCCACATGGAGCTTTCATTCTATGGAGAACATATAGGATGCGTCAGTTGGTGATAAACGCTCTAGAAGGAAAAAAAGGAAGCAGAGGGTAGGGAGTGTTGGTAACTGGGGGGAGCAGTTTGAGCATTCAGTGGCTGCTACTTCACAGGGGGCGGTCTGTCTTATAAGGTAACATCCAAGCAGGATGAAGCGGAATGGAGTAAATCATGTGGACAATGCAAGGATACTCAGCACAGGGTAAAAGCAAGTATAAAGACCTAAATATGGAAGCATACCGGCCCCGCTCAAGAAACAGAATGAAGAAAAGCACTTCTGGAAATCAATGAATGAGGAGGAAAGTAGACAGGAACCCACAGGACCACATTATGGGGCAAGAGATTGTAAGGACCTTGGCTTTCACTGAAAACAGGAAGCCACTGAAGGGTTTTGAGCAAAGTGACATGACGTAATGCGTGTGTTAGGAGATCACTTTGGGGGCGCCTGGTTGGCTCGGTTGAGTGTCCGACTCTTGATTTCGGTTCAGGTCATGATCCTAGGGTTGTGGGATCGAGCCCTGCGTTGGGCTCCACGCTGAACATGAAGGCTGCTTGAGGTTCTCTTTCTCCCTTCTGCCCCTCTCCCCTGCTCGCGCTAAAATAAAAAAAATAATTTGAAAAATTGAAAAAAAAAGGATCGCTTTGACTGAGGCACCTGGTTGGTTCAGTCGGTGGAGCATGCGACTCTTTATTTCGGGACTCCTGAGTTTGAGTCCCAGTTGGGCACAGAGCTTACTGTAAAAAAAAAAAAAAAAAAAAAAAAAAAAAATCAGTTTAGCTGACTCGTGGAGGAAGGCATGAGGAGACTATGAGAACCAGCAACAGGGGCGCCTGGCTGGCTCAGTGGGTGGAGCGTGCAACTCTTGATCTCGGGGTTGTGAGTTCAAGCCCCAGGCTGGGTGTACAGATTACTTGAAAATAAAAACTTAAAAAAAAAAAAGATCCAGCAAAAAGATCCCCAGGTGACAAGGGACAGACCGTGGGAAATCTGACCACAGTGGTAACTGAAGTGGTCGTGAGAAGCTGTCAGACTCTGAATTCATTTTGATGGAGATCCAATAGGAGTTGAACACAAGGTATGGAAGAAAAGAGGAATCAAGCATGGCCACAAGACATGTGTCAGTGTTCCAGAGTATATATAGTATCTTAAAGTCTTCTGCTTGCTAGCTTGAAATGTTAGAAGGAAAGAATGGTCTTCCCAAACCTCACTGCGGCTTTAAATCTTTTTTTTTTTTTTTTTTTTTTTTTTTTTTTTTTTTTTTTTTTTTTTGAGAGACAGAGCATGAGCAGGGGAGGGGCAAAGAGAGAGGGCGACACAGAATCGGAAGCAGGCTCCAGGCTCTGAGCTGTCAGCACAGAGCCTAACTCGGGGCCCAGAGCTCATGAACTCATGTCCCGAGAGATCATGACCCGAGCAGAAGACCGACTGGGCCCACTGGGCCCCCCAAGCGCCCCAACCCCCTGGCAGTTTTAAAAAGATCTGGGCCCTCCCAGTCATCTCCTTAAACCCCCTTCGTATTCGAGATACATGTATGTATTTTTCCCCCAGGCCTCGCCTGGTGCAAGGGACGGGGTGTGGGGGGGCGGGGTGCGGATCACGGAAGTAGCCTGCGACGGGGTTCCCCCCATGCCCTAGATTTTAGGAACTGACGTGGATACTGAGGCTCTGCCCCCTCGTTCTGAGAAGCTGGATTAGTTCTCTAAATTCAGTTGAAGTTGTACCTTTCCAATAACTACCTCAACAAGACCGTACCCTCCACCCCAAGAAAGTCCTCTTACTCCAGATGCAAGATCTCTCTTCCAGCCAGTGCTGCGTCTATCGTCCAACTCAATAGCTTTGATATCCCTACATGTCACCCCTTCTTAAATGTTACAAACTTCACAGAACTTTTTCTGTGCCCACAGGAGGCGGACTTCAGCACCTGACCAGTCTTACTCTCAGGACATGCTCCTGCACGACCAAAGGAGCCTCACGAGCGCAGTTAGCACCGTTTTATCGCTTCACCGTCGCCGGTGCGGAAAGGTCCCTGCTGCCCCTTACGTGCTTGGTCACTCTCTGGCCACGCCGTGCAAGGCCAGGACTTCGAGCGACACCGGGAAGGAAACCCCAAGAGGTCCTCCCGCGAAACCACCACCACCGTGGTCCCAGAGCCTTGCGGAAACGTACCTGCGCCGCATCACGTGGCTGCAGCGTAATCTCCCAGTGGGCAGGGGCGCCTCGTCACGTGACACGCGCAGGCCAATGCCTGGCGTCCTGCGCTCTGGGCTCCTGGTTGCTAGGCGACCCTCCCGCGGTCTGGGTTTATCCCGGGAGGTAGAGTCCAGCGCTTCAGACCCGGCTAGGGCTTTGGATGTGCCGCGACCTGCGGGGGCTTTTCGCGGCTGTTGCCACCTCTGTGGCGGAAGCCCGGGTGGCGATCCCCACCCCCGTGCGACCTGCGGTCGGGCGGGCTCGTGGTCCCGTGAGACCGAGGGGGCGGCCGAGGCGCCGCGGGGCCGCGCCGGGTTAGGCCAGTGAACTCGCCTTGGCCAGCGCGGCTCGGGAGAACTGGCTCAGACTCCAGCTCGGGGCGGAGGTGTGACCGAGGCCGTGGCGAGCCGAGAAACTGGGGCCTGGTGCAAGTCCCAGGCGTGGGTGGCTTCCCGAAGCTTCCTTGCGCCTTATGTCAGGGCTTAGGCTTGTTGCCTTGGTCACAGAAAGGAAATGGGCAGTGGGGACTCTGTGCGCTGCTAATGCGTCTTGGGTGAGAAGATTGTGTCTTGAATAGTTGCAGACCAGAGGATAACAGATTTCCATTAAAAAAAAAAATATTCCCCGAAGTGAAGAGTCAAATAGTTTAAAAAAAAAAAAATGTTTATATATACTTGCCGTGGGCTTGGGAGTTGTATGTAGCTCAGCTCTAAAATTTCAGTTATAATCTTTTTTTTTTAATTTCCCATGGTGCTACTCAATATTTTGAAGATAGGGAATACAGTTTTAATAGTTTTAATGTTTTTGCTAATTTTGTAAAATGTTTATTTTTGACAGAGAGAGAGAGAGACAGGGTGCACGCTGGGGAGGGGCAGAGAGAGAGGGAAGCACAGAATTTGAAACAGGCTCCAGGCTCTGAGCTGTCAGCTCGGAGCCCCACCCGGGGCTGGAACTGGTGGACCCATGAACCACGAGATCAAGTCGGAGGCTTAACCGACTGAGCCACCCAGGCGCCCCATCTTGGCTAATTCTAACATCTGTGTCACTTCTGGGTCAGTTTTTATTGGTTGGTTTGTGTCCTCGTTATGGGCCACATTTACCTGTCTCTTTCCATGCCTGGGATTTTATGCTTGGGTGCCAGGTATCGTGAGTGTTACCGTGTTTCGTGCTGGATATTTTTGTGTTCCTTTACATCTTAAACTTTGTTCTGAGGTGCAGTGAAGTTACTTGGGAATAGATTGATTCTTCGGGGTCTTGCTTTTTTTTTTTTTTTTTTAAGTTTATTTCTTCACTTTGAGAGAAGGAGACAGAGAATCCCAGGCAGGTTCTGAGCTGATAACGGGCGGGGCTCAAACTCACAAATCTTGAGATCGTGACCTGAGCCAAAATCAAGGGTCAACACTAAACCGCCTGAGCCACCCAGGCGCCCCTGGAGTCTTGCTTTTCAGATTTGTTAGGACCGGAGCAGTGCTAGTTCTAGGGCTGATTATTCCTTCTGAGGCAAGACTTTCATGAATATTCTCAATGCCCCATAAATTATACAAGTTTTTCTTATTTGGCTAGTGGGAATAGGCACTATTCCTACCCTGGTGAGCACCTTTCCCTCTAAGCCTTTCAAGCGGTTCTTTTCCCAACCTTGGGTAATTTTCTTACATAAACGTGCAAAGCAGAACTTGTTGAATACCAGACTAGGGCCATCTACAGATCTCTGGGTTTCTCTCTCTTTCTCCTTTCCTCTCTCTCTCTCTCTCTCTCTCTCTCTCTCTGCTGTGTGTGTGTGTGTGTGTGTGTGTGTGTGTGTGTGTGTGTAGCTCTCCTCTCTGTGACTCTGGCCTGTGAGCTCCAGCTGCTTTGGTCACCCTGGGCTCCCAGCTCTGCCTTCACAACTCGGGGACTCCACTGAGCTCTGCCTCAGTTTTCATTCCCTGCACCGGAGCCCATAAGCTCGCGGTAAAAAACCAGGGCAAGTACCAAGGCTCACCCCATTTGGTTGTTCTTGCTCGGGATGACTATCCGCTGTGGCCATACGTTCGGTGTATTGAAAAAAAAACACTGTTTTCGTATTTTTTGTCCTCGTTTGGTTGGTTGAGGTGGGAAAGGAAATCATCTCTGTTTCTCTCTCTTGACTTCTGGAAGTGGAAATCCAAATACCACACCCATCGGGAACACTTATGATTCAAAACCATTGAATCTTGAAACTCTTAGGTTGCATGCTATTGAACTCACACCCAATTTATTCCAGGAGAAGACAGCTATTATCCGTCGTTATGTCCCTACAGACTTAACCAATAGCCTGATACTTGGCTGACACTCTGTAAAAGCTGGAGTGGATGAATAAACTATTTTGAGCAAACAGCTGTCGGTCAGCTTATGGTGTTTTCTTCCAACATTTGTTGATGGGCTTTTGCAATTTTCTTCTTGCCTGCCAGCAGCAAGTGAAAGCTAGGCAAAATGGAAATTTCTGGGACTTGTTATTCATGATTGTAATTATCCACAAAAATGCACCCTCTAAAAAAGCTTATTTACAGGCACGAGAAAACTTTTAGGGATGGGGGAAATGTTCTAAAACTGGGTTGTGGTGATGGTTGCACAGGTTTACAAAAAAATCATTGAATTGTACACTTAAAAATAGGTGAATTTTGTGATATATAAATTATACCTAAATAAGGCGGTTTAAAAAAAAAAAAAAAAAAGCTTATTGTGAAGATTTCCAAGGCATTTTAAGGTGAAACAAAGGAAGTTGCCAACCACTTTATATAAGCTAAGCCCAGTTTTGATTTTTTTCAAAAGCCTTATATGCTATGAAATACAACCTTGCTTGGGTAGGGGTAGGCAATGATGGACTCTCACTTTGTACAATACACATGTATGAATTTTGTAATCAGAAGAAGTAAAGATTTTAAAAGGAAGATTAAAATTTATTTTTTTAATGTTTATTTATTTTTGAGAGAGACAGTGCAAGCAGGGAAGGGGCAGAGAGAGAGAGAGACACAGAATCTGAAGCAGGTTCCAGGCTCCGAGCTGTCAGCACAGAGCCCCACGCGGGGCTCGAACCCACGAACCGTGAGATCATGACCTGAGCCAAAGTCACACACTTAACCGACTGAGCCACCCAGGGCCCCCAAGATTAAACTTTAAAAGAGAGAGAAAATCAAGCCAAGGGTGACACCAAAAGAAAAAAGTTCGATTTGACCCATCCACAAGGCAGTGGACAGGATATTAGAAATCAGAAAGCCCGAATTCTGTTCTCATTCTGGTTTTTGAACTCTGAGCTAAAACAAATTATTTAGCTGATGGCTATCATTCCAGAAACCAGGTTTGAGTCATGAAGTGAATATTTGGAGCCTGGATCTTCAGTGTCAAAAGTGGAACTTGGAAATAGTTTTGATAGCAACTGTGGAAGGATGTCAATTCAGGGGAGGTTTTTTTTGTTTTTGTTTTTGTTTTTTTATCCTCTTAACTGTCCAAAAATGGTGAGACTCACTCTTTCCCAACCACTCTGACTGAAACCTTTAACAGGTAAGGCCATTTCTAATCCTGGATCCCGGGGAGGAAATGGCCTTGCACTATACTGTGACATCACTGGCTGAGCACTTCAGTTTCCTTATCAAATATAGATAATATGTTTTATCTGTAGGGTAATTGGAAAGACAAACGAGGTAATATACATGGAGTGTTCAGACAGAAATTGGGATGTAAAAGTAAGTCGTAATGAAACAGAACAAATACTTTCTCATGCCATTGACTTTATGATACTGCAGGAAACATTGTATCATACATGCTTTGTTGTATGAGATCTTATCTGTACTTCAAGCTTCCATCCTTCTCCTCCAAACATGTATGATGACCTTCTCCTGGTCTGAACTGCCTAGCATGAGTTGGTTCGCAGATGGGTTTGTCTCCATAGCATTTTCCCACGTGTCCCTGAGCTTTCCATCATTCTGGAACCTGGGTTTTAAGCCTCAGCCCCTTTAGTCCTCAATTACTGAGCATTCAGTCTCACTAGTAACTTGAGTCAGATCTACTTACTCAGGGTATATAGTTTATAGTTAATAATCAGCCCCGCATTTGTCTAACACCGTTTGCACCATCGGGAGCAGGTTGACGATGTACTTTCAGCTGTGCGTCAGCACCAAGAAGTCAGGAGAGGTTAGCTATTGCAGGGGAAGAGGTGCTATTCGGAAGCAGCTGACTTCCTGCGAGAGGCAAAGAGGACTGCCATCTGAAAGAAATCAGGGGAAACTGCCGGGGCCTTAAAGAAATCTGAACATTTTCTGCAAGAGAGAATTAAACGGTGCAAAGATCACATTAAGGTGGCCTACTGCATAATAAAATCGTTGTGGGCTGATGAAATCAGACTAAATGACCTAAACTATGCGTCACATGATAGAAGATTGAAGGAGCACTCTGTCCATTTGCTAAAACTCCTCTTCCTTATTAGCCGACCAAGCAGAAGTTTTCTGTGCCCTCTCCTGGCTTGACTTTGAAACTACATGACAGTGGTATTCTTTAAACTTCAGTGGGTGGGTCTTGCCTGTGATGAATTCATGCTCTCGCCTCCCTTTCTCTTGCCCCATTTGGACCAGAGAGAGGCTGAGTGGGCCATTTACATGGCTAAAAGTGGTTGGATCAATCAGGCTCCCGGTGTCCACTGGGCAAGCTGAATAGACCGAACGACCAATGTCGTGTTCAAATAGCACATATTATTTTCGAGATTCAGAAATGATGATGCCACTGCTGGAGGTTAACTCCACGCTCGTGTGTAAAGTATTCCCTGAGGGATTGTTGAGTATGTAACTTTATAGGTGAAGCGTGGGGAGTCTGACCAACTTTGATGGAAGTATTCTAAACATGCTGAAAACTATTTTTCTTTAGGGCCAGTGGACAAAGAAGTGTAACAGTGGGTAGAGTGTCCCAGAAAGCTCCCTCCCCCCACGCCAGGTGTCTCACGGAGGCGGGAGTTGATGCAGGATCATTTCTTCAGTCTCTGCGAGCACAGACAAGTTCAAGGTGTTGACTCCTTCTGTGGAGCCCTTGTATCATTCTTTAGGCCAAAGGGAATCCACACAGATAGCCGGAACATACACAATGTTTTCCTCACATTCTTCGGCTGTCACGGCTTTTTCATCACCCTAGAGCTGGTCTCCACAGCTTCCAGAAGATCTGTTCTGTCTTTCACTCACTCACCCACCAAACATTTATTCTATTACTTTTTTTTTTTAAGTTTATTTATTTGAGAGACAGGGAGAAAGAATCCTGAGCAGGCTCCATGTTGTCAGCCCAGAGCCCGACTCAGGGCTCACAGTTTGCGAGATCATGACCTGAGCTGAAATCAAGAGTCGGATGCTTAACCAACTGAGCCACCCAGACGCTCCTGTTTTTTGTTTTCTAAGGCACCAAAAATTAGAGGCTGGCCAAAAGGATGAAGCATGGATCAGAACTTAGAGTTTGCCAGAACGGTGCTTTGGAAACTTTCTCCTGTCATGACACACATAGAGAAATCATACAATTTTGGGGCGCCTGGGTGGCTCGGTCGGTTAAGCGTCCGACTTCGGCTCAGGTCATGATCTCACGGTCCGTGAGTTCGAGCCCCGCGTCGGGCTCTGTGCTGACAGCTCAGAGCCTGGAGCCCGTTTCAGATTCTGTGTCTCCCTCTCTCTCTGCCCCTCCCCTGCTCACGCTCTCTCTGTCTCTCAAAAATAAATAAATGTAAAAATAAAAAATAAATTAAAAAAAAAGTTCGGGGGGGGGGAACATTTAGCTGGTAAATAATACCAAATGTTTTAATGCTAACATAAACGTATTACGAAATGGAATGACACACACACATGTGCAAGATCAAGCATGAAACTGCAAAGAGACGTTGCGCTGGATGGAGCGTTGCCTTGAGCTGTCGCCCCAAGCCCAGCGGAAATGCGAATGAGCTCTCTCTCCTGCCACAAGTAATGGAGATACGTGGATCGCGGAGCGAGGATTTCACTTTTTTTCCTGATCCCAGTTCCTATACTTGAAAACTGAGAATTTTAAGGGTTTTAAGAGTTCCACAGACGGTGGTTTGAGCACGGGCTTCAGCAGAACATTGGCATGTGGAGATGAGCGTCGTGGGAGAGAACCTTCCGGGCGAGGAGATGGCATGAGCAAAGGACTGGAGGCAAGAAAGTGAGGGCTGTGTAAGGTGAACAGTGGCTCGAGAGCCAAGTACTGGAAGATGCACGAAGGGAAACAGAATTTAAAAAGCGGATTGCGAGGCACCAGGGTGGCTCAGTCGGTTAAGTGTCCGACTTCGGCTCAGGTTATGATCTCACGGCTCATGGGTTCGAGCCCCACATCAGGCTCTGTGCTGACAGGTCGGAGCCTGGAGCCTGCTTCTGATGCTGTGTCTCCCTCTCTCTGCGCCCCTCCTCCGCTCACGCTCTGTCTCTCTCGCTCTCTCTTCTCTCAAAAAGAAACATTATAAAAAAAAAAAAAAAAGTGGATTGGCTTCAGGAAGCGTTATCTGGTGGGAGAGTGGAGACACCAAGTGGAAAGTTGTGGCTGGCACCACAGTAACAGCAGAGGGAGCCAGTGGGGGTCTTGTAAGCAGGGAACCACCAGGACTCAACAAAGCATTGGGCAGAGAGCAGGATCAAGAAGGAGGTGGAAAGTTGCTGAGCCACAGGCCACCTGAGGTGCCATCAGACCATCCAGGTGGGGAGTCAGAAAATGGGCAACTGGGGGGCGCCCGGGTGGTTCAGTCGGTTGAGCGTCCGACTTCGGCTCAGGTCATGATCTCGCGGTCTGTGAGTTCGAGCCCCGTGTCGGGCTCTGTGCTGACAGCTCGGAGCCTGGAGCACGTTTTGGATTCTGTGTTTCCCTCTCTCTGCCCCTCCCCCACTCATGCTCTGTCTCTCTCTGTCCCAGAAGTAAATAAACATTAAAAAAAAATTAAAAAAAAAAAGAAAGAAAGAAAACGATACAGCCAGGACAAACACTATGGGAGAAATGGTGGTAGAATCTGTCCATAGGGGTGGTAAGGGAGTGTCGCTTTTTTTTCTGGAAAACGGCAGGGACCTGTTCTGCAGTCCTCTTGCGACACGGAACACCCAGGATTGACCATTAGGAAACTTTGCCCCCATCGTGCAGAGTGGAGGCTGGGCGGTGTGGGTTTAAGGTGTGACGTACATGTAAAGGTTACCATTGAAAATTTTTTCTTTTTAACATTTATTCACTTTTGAGAGACACAGAGAGCGTATGAGCAGGGGAGGGGCAGAGAGGGAGGGAGACACAGAATCTGAGGCAGGCTCCAGGCTCCAAGCGGTCAGCGCACAGCCGGACGCGGGGCTTGAACTCACGACCTGAGAGATCATGACCTGAGCCGAAGTCCAATGCTCAACCGACTGAGCCATGCAGGCGCCCCATGAAGGTTACCGTTTAAAGCCAATGCCGGCCTCTTCCATTCAATTTCAACTTCCAGAGATTAAAAATGTATTTACCACCACCCATGGCTCACATAACTTCATGACAAGTCACTTTTTCTTTCCCTGGTGGTCCCCGCCCCCCCGCCAGAAATAAAGAGGACTGGAGATTAGGGGGCCCCCTGGCAGTGTGACCTTCACCAAGCTGGTCTCTAAGGCCTTTAAAAAAAAAGGTTATTTAGAAAGACTCTACCCCCTGGGGCGCCTGGGCAGCTCAGTTGCACAGGCCTCTTGATCTCCTCTAGCTTCGTGGTCTCACAGGTCAGGTGTTCAAGCCCAGCCTGCGGCTCAGCTCTGATGGTGCAGAGTCTGCTTAGGATTCGGTCTCTCCCTCTCGCTCTGGCTCTCTGCCCCTCCCCTGCGCATGCTCTCTTTCTCTCAAAATAAATAAACTTAAACAAGAGACTCTGCTTCCCGGGAATCTTACCCCAGGCATTTCGTAACACATTATTTAAAAAAAATGCATTTCCAATTTCTCTTCCTTAGAGAAAGTTTTCTCTCCCCCCTTTAACTCTTTCTGCTTTTAAAAAATATTACTCTGAAAGGGAGAAGCAGGCGCCAAGGGCTTGTTTTTGCGGGGCGCAGACCCCAGGGACAGTGCGGTGGCCGCGGGGGTGGGGGCGGGGGCGTCCCCCGGGGCCCGGTTCTATTTACCGAGGGAGCCGGAGGCCGAAGTCCAGAGAGGGGGCGGGGAGAGCGCGGCCCCTCGTCCGCCCTTGATCCCCAGGCCGCCGGCCCTTTGAGCACAGTCGGCCGTTCGGGCCGCTGCGGGGACCGGCGGGCGACATGCTGCGGCGGCTGGCGTCCCTCTGCGCCCGGAGCCTGGGGGCCCGCGGGGGCGCGCGTCCTGCCGCGGGGCTCCGCCACCTGGGCCGCAGCCCCCGCCGCCGGGCCTCCGATGCTCCCCGGAACCAGCCCCCCAGCTCCGAGGTCGTGGCCCGGCCGGTGGGCGTCTGCTCCATGATGCGGCTGCCGCTGCAGGCCTCCCCCCCAGGGGCTGGACGCCGCCTTCGTCGGGGTGCCCCTGGACATTGGGACCTCCAACCGGCCCGGGGCGAGGTAAGGCCCGCAGGACTGGGGGACACGTGGCCGGACCACCCGAGGCCACTGGGCGCGAAAGCCCCACGGACGGCGCCTCCCCTCAGCCAGGGTGGGGGTGGAAGCTGGTGCCGGCTCCAGAACGCCCCTAATCGACTGACAGACCGTTGGTTTCCCCCCTCCCTCATCACACGATGCCGATGGCACCTGATCTAGATGGCACCCGATCAAGAATTGCTCAAACACGAGGCTTTTATTTTTTTAAGGTTAAAAAAATATATATTATTTTTTAAATTCTTAATTTTTTTAAACATTTACTCATTTTTGAGAGAGAACGGGAGACAGAGCATGAGTGGGGAAGGGACAGAGAGAGAGAGAGACACACACACACACACACACACACAGAATCAGAAGCAGGCTCCAGGCCCTGAGCTGTCAGCACAGAGCCTGACGTGGGGCTCGAACTCACGGACCGCCAAGATCATGACCTGAGCCAAAGTCTGACGTTTAACAGACTGAGCCAACCAGGCGCCCCTAAAAATTATTTTTAAATAACCTCTACACCCAGCGTGGGGCTGGAATTTACAACCCCAAGATAAGGGTGGTAAACTCTATCGACTGAGCCAGGCAGGCGCCCCAAGGCATTTTTTCCCCAAGATCATGGCAGAGGAAGTGAAGTCAAGTCTGTTTTCCTAAATAGTGAGCATCAGCTATGTCTGATTGGGCTCAGCCACTTTACAGATGTAAATACTGTATAGACGAATAATCTGAAGTAGAAATGCCACCATTTATTAAATGTCTACTGAATGCAAGGCGCTTTGCATAGATGACCTCACTTCATTCCTATAACAACCCAGGAGGGTAAATATTTTACAGATTAGGAAACTGAGGCTCACGGAGATGAAGAAGTTATCTAATGCCAATTAGTAAATTGGTGTTGGGTGGGCTTCCAAATCTGTGCCTTTAATCTCTTCAGTATACAGCCTGGGTTTTAGTGATTCTCAATCAGGGATGATTTTGACCCCAGGGGACATTTGGTGGTGTCCTTGGAGGACTTTTTGGTTATCACAACTTGCTCCTGGCATCTAATCGGTTACAGACCAGGGGAACTATCCCACAATGTACCGCATGGCCCCCCACATCAAAGATTCATCCAGCCCCAAATATCAGCAGTGCAGAGGCTGAGAAACCCCGGCCGAGGTAGGACCTCTGACCTTTCAGGGATGGTTCACAGGATGATTCTTCCTCCTCCAGATTTGGACCCCGGCGGATCAGGGAAGAATCCGTGATGCTTCGGACGACTAACCCTAGCACGGGGGCCCTCCCCTTCCAGTCCCTCTCGGTTGCAGACCTAGGTGATGTGAATGTCAATCTTTACAACCTTCAGGACAGCTGCCGTCTAATTCGAGAGGCCTATCAGAAAATCGTAGCAGCTGGCTGTATTCCTCTGACCTTGGGTAATAACATCTACGAGGGCAAGTGCAGTTCTCTGCACGGAGGGTTTATTTATCATGGGCAAGCCGCGGTAAATATGGAGACGGTATAGGAAAGAGAATTTGTAATCCTTTTTGTTTGTTTGTTTGTTTATTTTGAGTGGGGGTAGAGAGAGAGGGAGAGAGAGAATCCCAAGCAGGCTCCATACTCAGTGCGGAACCTGATGCTGGGCTGGATCCCACGACCGTGAGATCGTGACCTGAGCCGACCTGAGCCACGATCGAGTTCGACGCTCAACCAACTAACCCACCCAGGCGCCCCTCTAATTAATGTTTTTTCTCCCCTGGGGGGAGGATATTTACATTTTTGGACTGGTACGATTGACAGGGATGGACTAGGGTGAGGCAAACGCATTCACTTTAATGTTTATTTATTTTTGAGAGAGACAGACAGAGCGTGAGCAGGGGAGCGGCAGAGGGAGAGGGAGACAGAATCCAAAGCAGGCTCCAGGCTCTAAGCTGTCAGCACACAGGCAAGGCATTTGCTTTAGTGCAAAATTTAAGGGGGGTGGGGGGGAGGTGCCAAAAGTCAACAATAAATATGACTGACTTTTCCCTTTTGCCTGAGGCTCCGATAGGGCTCAGAATAGCAGTGTTACTGATCCTATCTTTCTTTAAAATTTATCATGGATTTTTTTGGGAGTACCGATTTTGAATTTTAAAAGTATTACATTAAACTAGTATTTATCTTAATTACTGAGGTTTTTTGTTTCGTTTTGTTTTGTTTTTGGTGTCCCTTAAATTTTGCATCCCAGCAAGTGCCTCTACCCACCTCACCTTTGTCACCTCCCTCCTCCATTCCAGGCCCCGGGGGGAAGGCTCACAACAGGGGCTCAATTGTGACTTCCTAACTATTTCAAGAACCTGCTTTTATATGACTTTGAGAGAGAGGTGCGAAGGGGCATTTTCCTCCAAGTCAGGGTCTCTCTGTCCATCTACGGGGCAGTTTTCCTCTTATCCCCCCCCCCCCCTCCCACCCTTCCATTTCTCTTTCTCTTCCAGTTCACAAAGAGTTAAAATGACACAGACCTTTTTCCAAATATCCAAATGTATTTTTGCCAAAAGCGTGGGCCCAGCCTGCAGAACATCGTGCGTGGTGTGGAGTGTGGTTTCTGGAGGGACGCAGTTTGAAATCTCAGCTTTACCTCTCCCTAGCTCCTCCTGCGTCATTTCCTCACCTGTAAAATGGGAATCATAGCACCTACCTCACTGTGTTGTGTGAGGGCCACATAATGAAAGCGCACATAAAGTGCCCCGCATCCTGACTGGCATATTTTAAGCTTCTGTAAATGTGGCTACTGTTGTTTTTAACGGTCATCCGTCGTAATACTTCTTTACTGAGCTGGCCAGTGCAGTGCCCATTGGCCACATGTGGTTATTGAAACTGAAATTAATTTTCAGTTGGTTTAGTGGCTGACTCTCAATTTCGGTTCAGGGCGTGATCTCCCGGTTCGTGAGTTCGAGCCCCGCATCGGGCTCTGCACTGACCGTAAGGAGCCTGCTTGGGATTCTCCCTCTCTCCCTCTCTCCCTGCCCCTTCCCTGCTCGTGCTGTTTTTTTTTCTCTCAAAATAAATACACTTAAAAAAGTAAAATTAAAAGTAATTAAAATAAAATAAAAAATTCAGCTCCTCCGTGGCCTGAACTACATTCCAGTGGCCACATGTGGGGAGTGGCCACCACGGTGGCCAGTGCAGCTAGAGAACATGCCCATCATTGCAGAAAGAAAGCTCTACTGGACAGAGCGGTTCCAGACATTTTACCTGTAAGCTTTAATTTGTTTCCTCTTTTTAAATTTTATTTATTTGTTTTGAGAGAGAGAGAGCCAACAGGGGCAGAGAGAGAGGGAGAGAGAGAATCCCAAGCAGGCTCCACGCTGTCAGCAGAGAGCTTGACGCGGGGCTCAATCCCACGCACCATGAGATCATGACCGACGTGGGGCTTGATCCCATGAACCGTGAGATCATGACCAGAGCCAAAGTCGGATGCTTAACCAACTGAGCCACCCAGGTGCCCATTTCCTCTTTTAAATTTTTTTTTTAACGTTTTTTTATTTTTATTTTTGAGACAGAGAGACAGCGTGAACAGGGGAGGGGCAGAGAGAGAGGGAGGCACAGAATCTGAAACAGGCTCCAGGCTCTGAGCTGTCAGCACAGAGCCCGACGTGGGGCTCGAACTCACAGACCGTGAGATCATGACCTGAGCCAAAGTCGGACGCTTAACTGACTGAGCCACCCAGGCGCCCCTTCATTTCCTCTTTTATTTTTATTTTTTTAAAAAATTTTTTTCAACGTTTTTAATTTATTTTTGGGACAGAGAGAGACAGAGCATGAACGGGGGAGGGGCAGAGAGAGAGGGAGACACAGAATCGGAAACAGGCTCCAGGCTCCGAGCCATCAGCCCAGAGCCTGACGCGGGGCTCGAACTCACGGACCGCGAGATCGTGACCTGGCTGAAGTCGGGCGCTTAACCGACTGCGCCACCCAGGCGCCCCCGTTTCCTCTTTTAGATAACAATGTAATCCCGAGTATCCAGTGGCCATTTTCCCACCACTGAACAAGATCTCATTTTAGCTGAGTATGTTATAGTTCTTCAGTCCAATCAAAAGGGTGGCACCGTTGGGCGATTTGAGGATTGCTCTGTAAAATACACGGTCCCCCCCCCCCCAATCTTATCCACATGTCAGATGTTTTCTTTTTCCTCTTTGCAGGTGGAGATCACACAATCACATATCCTATATTGCAAGCGATGGCAAAAAAGTAAGTCCCGGGAGTCTGGTTCCACACAGGGTTTCAAACTTCAGGGGCTAGGGAATGAGTTGTTTGCGACTCCCTGGCATCGAGTGACCTCTGCTGGCTCAGGTTATTTGGGGTGATAGGAAATTCCCGGCTGAGTTGCTTCTGTGGATCAAAATTAAGGTCGGGCGAGCTCCAGGTGTCTCTGTCAGTCACCAGCTGGGAGCCAAGACAGTTTATTTTTAACACTTCTGGCCACCCTGGCTTGCCCTACATCGGCTCTGGTGAATGCATGCTCAGCCTGTGCCTCTGTTTTGGGAAGATGAGCCCCTCGCGAAATATACAACCCCGGTTAACTTCAGTTTCTGTTTTGCTTCAAAGGCCAAATGCACAATGATGTTGCTTGCCGGGGAGGGGCCCCGTTTCTTCCCGAAAGGGCCCCTTCCCCAGAGAACGGGAAAATGGATATTCTAGTGATGGAAGTCTACCAGGGACGAACTAACTTTGGTTAATTAGCCTGAAGAAGAGGCAGAAGGGCCAAGGCGGTGGCGGCTCCAGTATCCATATGAGGGAAAGACATGTGGGCAGCCTTCTGGTTGGTGGTGGGTGGGCTCAAGTGTTTTCTGGAGGCTGGGCTTGCCCAGCATCGATTTAGACGATATGTTTCTTTGGGGCGGCCGGCAGGGTTGATGGGAGATTATGGAGAGGGAGCTGGGTTTGAAGCTGCTTCTTGGTGCCCCGGTTGTAGACAGGCTCTGATTAGTTCAGCCGAGCTCACCTGAGCCCCCATCCTTCCTCCTCATCCTCCTGGGCCTCTCCGTCTCCAAGTGAAGAAAATTCGTGGTGCTAGGCAGTGGGTGGGTAAGCTTCAGTACCTGTCTGTTCTCTGCCTGCCTTTCTCTGAGTTTATCGCTCTGAGATGCTAAACCATTTGCAGACGGAAACCAGTTGCAAGGCTGGTAATTGATGGCAGGTCTCCGCTCCGTGGCCACGAGCCGTGAAGTTTGGAAGTTCGGTAGCCTAGGGGGTGGCTGTGCTCAGGCCCCAGGAGGAGGTCTGGCCTCTGAGCTGTGTGTTGTCATCAGGCATGGCCCCGTGGGGCTGCTGCACGTGGATGCCCACACGGACACGGCTGACAAGGCCCTAGGAGAGAAGGTCTATCACGGGACGCCCTTCCGCCGGTGCGTGGACGAGGGACTCCTGGACTGTAAGCGTGTGGTGCAGATTGGCATCCGGGGCTCCGCCATGACCCTGGATCCCTACAGATACAGCTGGAGCCAGGTGACAAACCAAACGCCCCTCCCTCTGTCCCCAGTCTGCAAAGTGCCTTTCTGTCCGGCGCCCCCTCAGTGGTAGCTGTAGATTCAACAGGGGCTTCGGTGACCAAATTCAGAAAACGGGACGGAAGGCCGAGTGGCCATCGAGAGGGTCACGTGGAGCTGAGAGGAGCGAGGCTGTTAGTTCGTGAGGCAAAGGAGGCCTCTCGTCGCTGGGGTGGGGAGACGGGCGGAAACACACCCGTCCCTGGGCTGTCGCTGGCCTGGAAAAGAGCTGGGGAGGCCCAAAGCCAAGGCGAGCGGCCACCTTTCCGGTTCCTGTCCTCTTTCCCACCAGGCAGAGTGGCTCCTAGGTGGACACGTGTGACAAGATCCCAACAGGAAAGACCCAAGTCCCCTGCTTTTAGAGTGTGCCAAGGCTAGTCTTGGAGGAGGTGCTACCACGAGCTGACCCGAGTTTCTCCCTCTCGTCCTAGCCAAGCTGCTCTCCGATCCCGTCCCCCCTGGGGCAGCTTCGACTGCCTACCTGCTTCTTCACCAGCTGTCGTTCCTCCCTTCCTCACCAGTCAAACGGGGACGACCGTTCCGTCCTCGTGAAGATTGGGGGGTCACGTGTGAAGCGTCCACAAGCACTTGGCGTGGGGGTTGGCACAGGAGAAATGCCCCGTAAATGCTGCCATGCAGAAGCCTCGACCTCCTGCTCTTTACTTCCTGCCTCCTCAGGGCTTCCGGCTGGTCCTGGCTGAAGACTGCTGGATGAAGTCCCTGGTTCCTCTGATGGGGGAAGTGAGGCAGCAGATGGGAGGCAAACCCGTGTACATCAGCTTTGACATTGACGGCTTGGATCCTGCCTATGCCCCAGGGACAGGGACGCCCGAAATTGCTGGTCTCACCCCTAGTCAGGTAAGGAGGTTTCACCAGTGATAGTTCCCGGGGGTGAGGATTCTTAGCCAGCGCCCCCCCCCCCCCCCCCCCCCCCACTTCCCTGGGACGTGTAGTCAGTCTTCAGGATCAGGATAGGATTTTAAAAGCAGGGCACTTGGCCTTTTACTCTGCTCAGGGCTGACCACAGGTTGAACACTCTTCTGGCGCGAGGAGTGGACTGATTTGGCAAAGGCCCTCGTTTCTTCTCTGGGACATAACTGTCTGTTATTTGAGCTTTGTGCCTCTGATCACCTGTACTTGGTTCATGGGGACAGTTTGCAGCATCCCCTCTTAAAAACACTGAACTTGGGGCGCCTGGGTGGCTCAGTCGGTTCAGCATCCGACTTCGGCTTAGGTCATGATCTCGCGGTCCGTGAGTTCGAGCCCCGCGTCGGGCTCTGTGCTGACAGCTCAGAGCCTGGAGCCTGTTTCAGATTCTGTGTCTCCCTCTCTCTCTGCCCCTCCCCCGTTCATGCTCTGTCTCTCCCTGTCTCAAAAATAAATAAACGTTAAAAAAAATTAAAAAAAACACTGAACTTATCTTTTTGGGGTTAAATTTAAAAAGTGCTCACTATGGGACTACCTACCAAGGTAGTTCAAGAGTTTTAGAAACATCCAAATAAAGCTCTCTCTTTTCCTTTTTTGAGAGAGAGAGAGAGAGAGAGAGAGCGAGTGCACATGAGCAGGGAGGGGCAGAGGGAGAGGGAGAGAGAATCTCAAGCAGGTGACGTGCCCAGTGTGGACCCTGACGTGCGGACCCTCATGATTGTGAGATCATAGCCAGAGCCAAAATCAAGAGTTGGATGTTCAACCAACTGAGCCACCCAGGTGGCCCCCAAATAAAGATCTAAGGTGTGCTGAGTATAAATTAATGCAGGAGGCAGAATTGGAGTGTGGTTATAACTGGAAGGTAAGCTGCAGGAGGGTAGGGCTTTTATTTTACCAGCCCACCCGTCAGACTAGAACAGTGCCTGGCTTAAAGGGTAGGAACTCAAAGGCACTTGAGTAAATAAATGAAGGCCACTTACACCTATCAATGATCTTATCTCCTCTAAGAAAGGGGCATGTTAGCAACTACCTCTTCTAAGCCATTCTCCATCAGTTCCCCTCGGAGAGATTTCTAAGACACAATCTTCATTCCTCAGTTTATCATTCTTCTGGGCTTTTCACCGGCACAATGGAAACTCTTTGAGATGACGTGACTTCTTCCTACCATCCCCCTCACTTATCTTGTCTTCTGGCCACATCCAACTACCGGTATTTCTTTCCATCTTGGGGTCTTTGCATGTGTCTTTCTGCCCAGGCTGCCCTATCCCTAATCTGCTTGGTCAATTCCTTGAACTAAGTGTTTCCACCTTGGGGAGGGCTTCCCCCAGCTCTTTGGGTGGTTTTGTATTATACTTTGCTACACTTGTGGGTTTTTTTGTTTTTTTTTTTTTTTAAAGTAATCTCTGCACCCAACACGGGGCTCGAACTCACAACCCTGAGATCAAGAGCTGCATGCTCTACTGACCGAGCCAGCCAGGGACCCCTACGCTTGCTTTTCTTGAAGCCTTTCATGCATGACATTGAAATGACTGGTTTGCTTGTGTCCATCATCACACGATGGACCCCCCTCGGGAGCAGGGGCTGTGTGTTGGCCATTTGTGTCTATGTGATGCCCAGCAGTGTGCCTGGCAGTCGATAAACGTTTATCGAGCGGAAGCAACAGCTCCAAGTCCAAGGGTGGGCATGCATTGGGAGAGATCCACTGAGATCTCTGTAGTTGCTTTTCCCGGTCAATGGTTACTGCTGTGGACAACTCGGGCTTGGTCTTGGACAGGCGCTGGAAATCATCCGGGGTTGTCAAGGCCTGAACGTGGTGGGCTGTGATCTTGTGGAAGTGTCACCGCCTTATGATCCTTCTGGTGAGTAAGCGACAGTACTGTGATCCGTAAGCAGCTGCGAGTTTAAATTCTATTAATCTGCTTAATAAGTAGAAGATGGCTGCGTCCTTTTGTATAACTTGGGAACCTGCTGAGCGTGTTTTGCAGTGAAGAAAATAAACCTATTGCTCCACACCTTACAGACATGAGCTAATTAACGCGAACACACACCCCTGGGAGGTGGCTCTTACTAGCTTGCCCTCCCGTCAGCAGAAGGAAAACCAGCCTGCAGGAACAGTGATAAGGTAATTGGTAGTAGGATAGCATAGCCCCCTCTCCTCCTTTGCTGTTTCATGGAGAAGTGAATTGTCGCGGCCTAAGTGATGTTTATTAATATTAAAAAAGTGGGCAGTTAGCTGGTTTAGGAAAGATATTCAAAGCAGAGGCCGCCCTGACAATTTCAATTTAGAGAACTTACAGACTGAGGCCTGTCAGCTTCGGAGGAGGGTAGGTGATAAATACAATACACACCATTATTATAGGCTTTCCTTTGGGGTGGGAATCTGTTTGTAAACAAAGAACCTTCTGGTTCAGGGGAAAGCGTGTCCACAGGGTGGCTGGGCAGAAGAGGGAATCTGGAAAGGCGGCACAAAGGCAAGCGAGAGGCTCGGCCCGCTGGCTCGGTGTTCACCTTTGGTTTTTTTTATCTTTGTAGGAAACACGGCCCTCCTGGCGGCTAACCTGCTGTTTGAGATGCTGTGTGTGCTCCCCAAAGTGACAGTCGTCTGAACCTCGTGCTCTTCCTGATAAATCAGCAGCTTGTGTCGATGACAGGTTCTCAGGAATTTATGTGCAAGAGGCCCGAGTACTCAAGAGTTTACGCCAGTAAAACCTTCTGCTAGAGTGTCACTGGAGGCTGTAAAATCAGGGCATTCAGTAGAAGTCTGATCCAACAGCTAATATTTCTAAGGAGTCTGAATTAAAGAGAAGCACGTGTGTTGTTACAAGGGACAGAGCATTTAGTTTAGGATTATCTAAAAACTGGAGAAATGAAATATAAAAAAAGAAAACAACCCATAGGACAGAATCCCGTATAAACATCTCCTATGTCTCTAGTTTGTCTTCCTTTACACTATGGCTCCTCCTGAGGAACTCAGGGCTGCGTCTGGGTTTTAGGCCATTTGTGAACATAAACAAATAGTTTGAAAGTAACATGCAGACTCTCACAAAGAAACTGCCCACCCAACAGCCCAGGAGGGCGCATGGAATGTCTTTTCAACCAGACAGCGGGTGGCCTCCAAAGTGCCCTTGGTGACACTTCCTTAACCTACTCCCTGCCTCAGTTTCGCATCATCTGCTCTTTGCGCTGGCCCACCCTCTAGGATAGCAGCTCCTGAGATCTGCACTGAAGATTCAGGCATGTGTTGAGTTACACACAAATTCAATTTTGTTGAGAACGGGTCCACGATCAAACCCTCCTCTTCCTGATGCAAGGGCGACGCGTAATCGTCACACATTAAAATAGTTTATTTCTGTTTCCAGTCTGTAATATTCTTAAAACAAAAATAACATCAGCTTCAGTGCCTGTTCACAATACAAAACGAAAACAACATAAAAAAGACACCATTTGCCAAGTGAGTTATTTGTTCCTAAGAGTATCAAAAGTGCAAAATATTCACCTTCTTTTCAGACCGCTCTCTCAAGTTTCATCCTCCTCCTTGACAAACTGAGTGGACACCTTCACAGCTGCCACACTGCATTTGTTTCCAAGGGACAAGGTCAGGCATTTGGATGCGAGCAATTATGTCATCTGTAAAGACATTCTGCATCAGCTTTTAAAGAATTTTACTCAGGAAAACATTTGAGTGTCTGCTTCCAATCTCTTTTCCCAAACAAAGCAAATCACTTAAAACACAGTTAGACCGCATTTCTTTTTAAATCAGGAAAAACATGTATGTGCTGAACGAGGAGGCAATCAGCCTATTAATTTGAAAAGTACGGCCAAATTTTCACGGTCGGTAGGTGATGGCAGAGAGAGACCATGGTGCTTAATGGAAGTCAAGGTGGTCTTATGGAAACACTGCTGACTCATAGCTGACAATCTCTTAGACAAATTATGCCACCGGCACCTGGACGATAAAAAAAAATATTTGTAAGTAGGTGTGTATTCTACAAAGACTTGTTTTAGGCCAGTTTTCATCCCCATCTGCTAAACATGATGCGTAGTCTCTATCAACCAGAAAACCCTACTTCTAAAAATAAAACAACATTGTCAGTCTCAACATATTCAAAGGCCAGGAAGTTAACTTAAAACTGAAATTAGGTCCGTGTGATTACACACAAGAGGGGAAAAGGTGGCATTGGCCGAGTGTGACAGCGGCTCATACATTTGACACAAAAGTAAACAAATTCATGGGAACGTTCAGGAGGATAGGCGTGGGTGGTCAAGGGCGAAGTTCAGTCGAAGTAAAACCTCCCTAGTGTCCTCTTGGGGGACATCTCTTTCAGCCCCAAACAGACCAGTGGAAGAACTTGCCAGGAATGTTTCTAATCCTATTCTCACTTTCCTTTCTCAGTGCAAAGGGGGGGTGCGGCTAACTGTCCGAAGGTGCTTTTGATTTTAATGGGAAACATTTTTAAAGTGAACAAAGCTGGGGAGATTCTGTTTTCAGAAATGAAGGTCACGAATCCCATTAGTACCAGAAGTTAAAAAGCCCACCACTGAACCAAAACACCACTCGCATCAGCAACGTGGCCGTAAAAGACCCAGAAAATAACTCGGAGGACGGTGCATCGAGGAACCAAATGAGTCCCTTAATCACGCCTGCCTGGGCCAGGTGCCAGGAGATACGGCCACCAGAGCAAGCATCCAATTTTTAGAGGATCATGTGGAAAAAAAATGCAGCCTGGCAGTGATTTCTTTCTTTCTTTCTTTTTTAAATAAAGCTACAGACTCTCCACGGAAACTACAGGAACTCCTGGGCTTAAATAATTAATTACTTGCCACTGTAGCTCAATATTTAAATTATTCAGGATCCGAATCGCTTAGTTTCAAGCAATTATGATTAAAGAAATACTAACTCAGTAAATGTCCCATCACTGATTCCGACCCTTCATTTTATAGAAGGGCAAATTTACTTTGACAGGAGAACTGACCACTCTTGGAAGTTGTTCAAACTCCACCGGTGGTTCTGCCCTAAAAAAAAAAAAAAAAAGAAAAAAGACAAAAAAAAAAGGCAAGCTCTCTAACTGGCTGGTGTGATCCACCGTGCACTGGAGCTCTGCAAGCTGGGTGCTGATGGTGGGTCGGACCCTGTTACTGGTGAAGCAGTTGTTGAGTTAAGAGTGAAAGCAACGGAGATATCAAAATCTAGGCCAGAAGCTCAAAGTAAGCCTTTTGCCAAACAGGAGTCTAGAACAAGTCTTGGGTCACTTGTCACAAGAGAGAGCCCAAAGTTACAGCACTTTGGGGGTAACAGTGTTCAAAATACAATTGTTGAAAAGAAATTTTAAGTCCCTTGATACAAAGACAGGTCTGGTAGTTTACTAAAGAGACACGACTGGAGGTTCCTCGAGCCTGACTCATGGCAGGTGGGAATGAGGTGTCTTCATTGAACATCTACTGGCTTCTAGCAGCTTATCTCTATGTCCGGAGAACAAGGTCACAAATCATGGCTCCTAAGATTCATACCCTAAAACTGACAGAGGGAGAAAGGCATGGGAAAACGTACACGTGAAAGGCTCAAAGTCATTACAGTACTTCCTGCCGTGCAGATCCCTCCCTGGCGACATCTAGTGCTGAGGCGGCGGCCGGGGGGGGGACACCACCGAGAGGTCACTTCGGTCACTGCCCAGCCCTCCCTTCTTTTGTCTTGGGAAGGAAACCAAATTCACATGCAGAGCCCCCACTTATCCCCAGCCTTTTAAAACTCTGGCTGCCAAACTGGGGCAGGGGGATACCCCCCAAATACACTTTTAGCCACTGACTACTGGAAGAACTATCAAATGTTAAGGTTGCTTGGAACCGGGCCTCTTTCGGGATGCAGGGCCTAGAAGCTGCCGTGGGCTGTCCGGGTGACGCAGCATGCACCGGGGCAGAAGCAGAGCGGGGGTGGGAAGTGACCCGACCAGCACTCCGGGCTCGCGAGGTTCCATCTGGGTACCGCTGCGGGCTGGAGCCCCCAGCTTCTCCCACAGCACAGAGACAGGACAGGGGAGCGAGGTGTGAGCATGTGACGGGACGGGACGACAAAAAAAGAGGGAATGAGCAGTCTGCTTTACATGGTGTGGCATTCAAACGAGGGCGAAGAAACCCACAGGAAAATCTTTTGATCTGGGGGATTCAGCTTGAGGTGTTTTTCACTCCTAGGTTAGAACAGGACAAAGGAAAGATTCTTCTAGCCATTGTTCCAGAAGGATAATCTAGAATCTATTCTCTGTCCTCGGTGATAGGTTGAGTCCTGAAAAGGCCTGTTCGCAGGGGCCTATTAAAAAGCCTGAAGAGTTTAAGTCTCTCTTGAGCCCCTCTCAGTCTAGCTCGGGCCACGACGGGATATAAAACCTCTGTAAGGAGCCTTCCAGCAGCCGCTCCATCCATAAGGACAACTTGCTCAATTTTCCTTTGACGGGCCTGGGTCCAAGGCCACAGGAAGGTTTCCCCCGCGCTTCGCCCAGATGGAGGGAAGAGTCAAGGGCACCGCAAGACCCCATGGCTTCCTCCTCTTCCACTGCTTTCTGGGGCTTGAAGAGGCAGAAGTATTTCTTGTGGCCGTTCAGGGCCAGCACGTAGCCCGTGTAGTCCCGTTCCATGAAATGCTTGTCATACTGGTTTGGGATCGGGGCTGCATCTTGAGCAAACTCCAGCAAGTACTCCAGCCATTCTCTGTGTTTGTCCAGACTCAGGAAGGAGAAGTGCAGGCAGCTGCTCCTGCCGGAAGGACAGAAGAAAGACTCAGGGCACACCCTGACGCCTTTAACTGCAGGGGACACGAGTGCCTCAGTCAGATTTCAAGTGGCAGGAGGAGGCGTTGCGTCGGGTGGGGCCTGAAGATGGGAAGAATGGGGGACTCCCCTGGGACCTGAGGGCTGCTTCAACACGTGCCACGCTCTGCTTGCCCCATCGCCCTGTCTCCTGCCGGGTGTCCCCTGTGTCCCTCTCGGTGTCCGGCTTCAGTAAAAGCACACGAGAGCGACAGGGGTAGAGCTCCCTGAAAGGCTCAGGGAAGAAGCCGGGGGGTGAGCTCTTCTGTTCAGAAGCATCGGGACAGGGAGTCAGGGGAGAAGAGGTCGCAGCCAACATCTCGCTGCAAGCAAGGAGCCCCCCGTGGTCAAGGGGAAAAGGAGGAAACTGTCCTCCAGCTCCCCCCTCACCCGAACGTGCCCTCCCTTGCTCTCCCTCCCACGAGCTTACCCAGTGAATGTGTAGACCTCCAAAGCGAACTTCTGCAGTAGGCTGGTCTTGGTGGGGTCCGACAGGATGAGGACCACGTTCATGTGGCCCGGCCTCAGGCGGACCAGGTTACTGGTGTAGGTCACGTCTGTGAGTTCCGTTACCTCCACGAAGCCCTTTTTAGGGATCTTGCTGTGGGGAGACAGCGAGGAATTAAGATGTTATCAGGACAGGGGAATGCCATTACTTTGGAAAAAAAAAAAATAGGAGGAAGAAAATGCTCTGTTCCAACCAGACTAGACAGGTTATTTAATATTCTCGAGCCCGGCACCCTGGCAGGACAGGGACGGTCCCTCCTTGGTGGTCCTGGGCCTACGAAGAGCCTTTCAGATGCTACTGTTCAGCTGGTGGAGAAGCGGCTTTAGGACCCTTCTCTGCTTCTGGCTCGTCTAGTGGCTCTGACATACTTGGCCTCCTGCCCCCATTATCAAATTTGAGATCGAGAGCCTGCAGGTACCGAGTAGAAGGTAAGTAGGTCCTGTGTCTAAAGGCCTACGGGGTCTCAGTAAACACTAGCCGGCGGCTGACTTGCCCCTAAATTCACATCTCACACACAAAGAGGTGAACCCGAGTGCGTGTATAGACTGGTTCTGGAACACCGCTCTGTCAGACCAACTCGGCCTGTGGCTCTCCTGCCGGGGTGGTGTGGTGGGGGTGGGTTTGGTGTCCCGTTAGAGAAACCTGCTGTTTTCTTTGGTGAAGCTTGGCTCCGTCTTCCCGGCCTTCTCGTGGACTTCCTCTTTATCTGGAGGGTTTGACTCTCGCTCATCGTTCGAGTCACTAAAGTAAGAAACAAGGAGTTCAGGGGCGTCTGGGTGGCTCAGTCGGTTAAGCATACAGCTTCGGCTCAGGTCATGATCATGAGGTTGGTGAGTTCGAGCCCCGCGTCGGGCTCTGTGCTGACAGCTCAGAGCCTGGAGCCTGCTTTGGATGCTGTGTCTCCCTCTCTCTCTGCCTCTCCCCCGCTCATGCTCACTGTCTCATTCTTTCTCTCTCAAAAGTAAATAAACATTAAAAAAATTAAAAAAAAAAAAAAAAAAGAAACAAAGAGTTTTACAGAAGGAACAGTACAAATGACCCCGAGGTGTGGGGCCCACCCTTGGGAAATCCCACTGAGAAGCCACACAGGCATTTACCTGAAAGCCTGAACGATGACTGTGCCAAAGAGGATGAAGAGGGCAGAGAAGACCAGGGACAGAAGGGGCATCATTTCCCGCCTAAAACAAAGGGAATAAACCCTGGTCAGCTCTGGATGGGCTGCTGTGACCTCAGTTCATGATACGAGGGATCTTCTCCCTGGCTCAAACAAAACCAAAAAAAAAAACCAAAAACCAAAACCCAAAAAACAAAACCAAAAAAACCCCAAACCAAAAAGGCTTCGTATCAATAAACACTTTCTAGTTTCATACAAATAGAGGTTTCTTTTGAGGGTGAGGGTGGTGGTGGGGAAAGCAGACAGTTTTTCCCTCACCATTTTAGTTCAGACTGCTTATTCCAAAAGCTTGATATTACGGGGAGCCTGGGAGGCTCAGTCGGTTAAGTGTCTGATCCTTGATTTCGGCTCAGGTCATGATCTCATGATTTGTAAGTTCGAGCCCCACATCAGGCTCTACACTGACAGCATGCAGTCTGCTTGGGATTTTCTCTCCCTCTCTCTCTCCGCCTCTCCCCTGCTCATGCTCTCTAAGATAAACTTTAAAACAAATAAAATTTTGATATTTTGTCTCAACGTAATAGGTTCTGCTTAGTAAGTTCTGCAGAAGGAAGTCAGAGGATTTACATTGTGAATGTGGGAGAACTTTCTGATGTCAAGGGTGGTATCGGTGGCTAAAAAGTCTGTGGGACTATTTCCTTTATTTTGATTTTTTTCTAGCCAGAATAATTCAGACATGGCCCAAAGGGGGTAGAGCAGGAAGAAAAAGGTGACCTTTCGCAATTTCCTCTAGGACCGGCGCTCTAAAATTTAATTCGCCCACCGACGGTCCTCCAAGGCCTGCCATCTGTCAGGAGTTGTGCTGGGTGCCAGGAATCACTGACGTGAGGGCGACGTGGCTCTGTCCTTCAGGAGCTCGCGGTACTTTGGGGGGTGGGGGTGGGACATGCCTCCCTTCTCTGGTTAACTCACTGATGGGTTTGTACATCGCTACGCCGGCCCCCGTGTGGGCCAGGCCCTGGGCTGGGCATCAGGGGCGCCTGGATGGAGAGGACAGGCCCAGGCTGTGCCGCGTGCAAGCACGGCCCCGGGTGATCCTTTCTCACCCAACCAGTGGGAAAGGGTCAACCAGCAAACACGTAAAAAGTGAAGTGACTGCAAGAAAGAAAAAGGGAACAAACACGTGTTGGAAACGTGTACACGACCTGCCACTTGTCTGGATCAAGTTTACACTGAAATCGAAGGACAGAGTTTTCAAGAGAAACACAGTGGTTCTACTAGCATTGGAGAAAGAGAAATTCAAAGTAGCAATGTTCCCACCAGTTGTTGTGAAATATGCTGTCCCAGCAGTCCGAGATGTAGTCAGAAGCGGAGTAGAGCCACCGGAGGAGGAAGATCTGTTGGGAGAGAAAACGCACGTCGGTCAGGACGGGGCGCCCGAACCCCAGGCGGGAGAAGTCCTTGCCCACGACAGCGTGCTGCCAGCCTCTGCTCAGGCTCCTCACGAGCCCTGCCCGGAGCCCCCTCTCCTGGGCCACGTGCTTACAGGGGCAAGTTCATCGGTCAGGTCGGGGAGCACTGCCTCCGAGGACAGGAGAGCGGGGTCTCTGCGCAGCTGGTCGAGATAGCCCAGTAGGGTGAATTTATCGCTCTCACTCCCTGTCCAGGGAGCTTCGAGGGTTTTATACACTACCCTTCCTCCCGTGGTGCGCCTTTCCAAGATAGACACCTGGCGGGAAAAGAGAGGAAGCCATCAGAAGTCTTTCCAAAAGAATGGGAAGTTCCTGTTTGGTCTTTTTTCGGGGGGGGGGGGGGGGGGGGTGGAAAAAAGGATCCAGTGGAGTCAGCAATGAACTCAAACACGGATATGGATTGGTAGAAAATATGCGCGAGAGATTTACATTTTTTTCTGGCAAAGAAACTATGGTGACTTTCCACAGCTTTTGCTAAAAGTTAAAGCTCTTTCTTCTGAGTAGACTTTTTTCTATAACCTCTGACTCAACATAATAAAGAAACTTTCTCGTTTAGAGAGATTTTCCATGATTACCAAAAAGATGACAAAGAGAGGATTTAATGCTTCTGTAGAGTGATGACAAAGGAGGGGAAGGGAAGGAGAGATCAATTAAAATGAAGTGAAAAAAGAGGCAGAAGTAAAGGAGGGAGAAATTCCTTAGCCTGGTGGTCTAAGGAAGATTTTACAAAGTAGGTACTCTAAGACTAGACCCGGCATGGGGAGAAAAACTGGGGAAAACAACTGACACTCCTGAACCTTTACCCGTAGGAAAGATGCTTTCTGTGAAGGTCTAAGGCTGAAAATCTAGGAGGTGAAATCCCCAAGGTCAAAGGCTGTTTTAGGAGTGGGCTTTCAAAACAGACTCAGAGATTTCTGGATCCCTGGAATCTGTATTCAAAACTCCCAAAGGAGGAGAAAACAGTATCAGGCGCCATGAGCTTGTCAAGAGCTCAGAGTCAGAAGAGAATCCACGACTCACCGCGGATCTTCCTGGGAACGTATCACTGTCCGGTAATAAGGTGGTGGCAAACTCCTGCTGCCGGTTACTGTAGATGTGCACGAATCTCACTGTGTCCTGTGTGTTTGCCAGGGCAAAGGACAGGAAAGCCTCAAAGGGTTTACCCAGCTTGGTAGCCTCGGGAGTCAGTAAAACCACACAGTACCTGCACAACAACAAAAGAGAAGACTTTATGAACTGATCTCCGAGGCCAAGGCTAGGATCTGCGACGGCAGGTGAAGGCGACGAGGAGCAGGCGCTCACTTGACAGACGAAAGCCGGGTGTGAGAAGGTCTCCGACGAGGGATTTCCAAGTCACCGATGACCTGTTCTTTTCCAGACTGGTGATGTCTTCCCCAAAGCAAACTTTACCACGCTTAGGAATTTCTTTCTTTCTCTCTCTCTTTTTAATGTTTATTTATTTTTGAGAGAGAGACAGAGCAAGCAGGGGAGGGGCAGAGAGCAAGGGGGCCCAGGGGTCAGAAGCAGGCTCTGCGCTGACGGCAGAGAGCCCGACGCGGGGCTCGAACTCGCCAACCGTGAGATCATGACGTGTGCCCAAGTCAGCTGCTCAACCGCCTAAGCCACCCAGCTGCCCAGGAATTTCTTTCAGGGCAACGGCTCTGAGTCCTTGACGCAGAAGGGCTTCCAGAAGCCACCTGTTGTAGTTCTTCTGCCACAGGCAGGGTTGTTCAAATCTATCTTGGGCTGGGGGTCTCTGAGCCTCATTCTGAAGGGCTTCCTTTGCAATCTTTCCAAGGGTAAGTGTAGCTCATCATTTATTCGTTCTCCAAAATATTTTTAAAAAAATTTTATGTTTATTTATTTTGAGAGAGAGAGAGAGAAAGAGAGAGAGAGAGAGAGAGAGAGAGAATGCAAGTGGGGGAGGGACAGAGAGAGAGGAAGACACAGAATCCAAAGCGGGCTCCAGGCTCTGAGCTGTCAGCACAGAGCCCTGTGCAGGGCATGAACCCACGAACTGGGAGATCACGACGTGAGCCGAAGTCAGATGCCTAACCGACTGAGCCCCCCAGGCGCCCCTCTTGCTCCCAAATATTTAGGAAGCACTTACTGTATGCCTGCTAAGATGGACAACGTTCTTGCCCTTGTGGAGCTTACAGTCCAGTGGGGAAGTTGGACCACACGTAAATAGATACATCGTGACAAGCAGTAACTACTGTTACGAAAGAGAAGAGGAGGAGAGAGAGAGAGAGTCCAGGGTTGGGGGGGCGCCACACTCCATTAGACAGATTGCTCAGGGACATGTCACCTCCCAGAGGTGAGCAGAAGCCTGAAAGAAAGGGGTCAGGGCGTTCCAGGCGGAGAGGACCGCAAGATAAAGACCCTCTGACGGAGAGAGACTGGGCCCAACACGCAGTTCCAGTAAGATCACCGGCTGACGTGTGGAGAACCGCGTGGAAGGCACAAGAGGGGTATGGAAGCAGAGACTGGTTAGAAGGCTAGCGGGGTCTCTCGACAGGTGCCGGTGGCCTGCTCTAGGGCGGCAGGGGCAAAACAGGTGAGAAGAGGGTGGATATGGGAGATTTTCTGAGGGCCACACACACAACAATCCTTAGGGTCCGGGATATACTTCTTTATATCGAGCTAACGTCTTTCTTCTCTCTTAGTCTTATAAAGGAATAAAGGAATCAGACAAATCTGGAAACCGGGAAATTTTCTCACTTTAAATCATATTCTAGTTATCTTTTCAAGTAAAATGAGCAGTACGTTTTCCTTTCCTATCTAGACACGTTTCCCAGTGAACTAGCCCTACATTTAAAGCCACTGATTCAGTCATCCGAGAAATGTCTAAAAAGACATTTTCCCTGTATTTCCAGACTTTTTAGACGCCCTGTATGAACAAAAATGTGCCTCAGCCTTCCACTCCCTGCTAATTATCTGACCGTCTCCTCAGTGTCCTACAGCTCCCTAGGGTTAGCTGCTGCCCCAGCCCCGCTCCTGGGCCTCTGAAGGCTCGCCCTGTGTGCGACGCTCTGGTAGGAGCAGGGACTCTCTCGTATCTGTGCTTCTTTAAAGGGACCCAGACTGTCCCCGACAACTGGCCCAAGTCCGTTCGTCCTTCTGGCCTCAGCTAAAGGGTTGCGAATTACGGAGATCCTCTCTGCCCCCTGGGCCAGGCTGGCACCCTGGATTCACACACCCCACTACTAACAGAGTGGGCAGTCAGTATGTGTTACCTACAGAGAAAGTTCTGACTGTCACAGGTAGATGTTTAATCGCCCTGTAGAAGAATGTGCCGTGGCCTCTCTATCGCAGTGACAGACAGGGACACAGCCTTGAGTCCTTACTTCCTCTGTCGGTGAGACCGTTTCACGGGGCACAGCTCATGGAACAACTTCTGGCTGGTGAGCCTGGCTGCCAGTAGATACTTGTTTTGGGTGATGAAGTCGTCAATGACCTGCTTCTTCATACCTCGGGCCTGCGGAAAAACCAACAAACGGTTGATTTTTAGTCACTCTGCTCACTGCCAATGGGCTGTACGTAGAAGCTGAAAAAAAAATGTGGCTGACCCGTGAAGTTGTAATTTCACGTTGTATGGTGACAGCAGATGGCAGCCACACTTGTCGTGAGCACAGCACACAGGGAAGCTGTGTCACTAGCTTGTACACCTGAAACTAATGTCACGTTGTACGGAAACCGCACTCAAGACAAAAATTATATAAAAAAAAAAAAAAACTGGAAGAGAAATGCGGCGGACCCTGGCTAAAGTGATATAATAAACAAGACAGGTCCCGTCTGAAGAAATCAACACGTGGGAATCTATTTGACAGTGTGGGGCTGGACCCAATGACGGAACTATTTCAAGTCAAAGGAAAACCAAGTGCTCTTTCCACTGCAGAGTTTTTGTATACTTTTTTTTTTTTAATGTTTATTTATTTGTTTTGAGAAAGAAAGAGCGAGAGATCGAGCGAGCATGCACAAGTGGGGAAGGGGCAGCGAGAGAGAGAATCTCAAGCAGGATCCACGCTGTCAGCATAGAGCCTGACATGGGGATTGACCTCGCGAACCGTGAGATCATGACCCGAGCTGAAATCAAGAGTTGAAGGCTCAACCAACTGAGTCATCCAGGTGCCCCTGTGTAAGGTTTTATGCTGGCAGATTTAAAAAGTCACTTTGTTTTGTTTTGTTTTTATAGATTTTATTTTTAAGTAGGCTCCACACCCAACATGGGGCTCGAACTCATGACCCCGAGGTCAAGAATTACATGTTCTATGAAATAAACCAGCCAGGTGTCCCTTAAGAGTTATTTTGAATTCCAGGCAAATTGACTTCCATTTAAGCTTGGCAGTAAACCGAACAATTAAAAATAAACTCCAAAGTACCAAGGTTACTAAGTATAAAAGGCAGACTACAAAACCGTATGATGGCCACTTTGTTTTTACTAAGTTTTGTGCATTTCGAAGAGCTGAAATTAGACAGACAGCAGACTGTCTGACCACAATCCAGAAATCCATATAAAATGTCAACTAGAAAATCCTTATATTTTAAGAAACACACTTTGAATCACCTACTTAACTAAGAAGAGCTTATCAGATATTTAAAAAATTCTCTGAATTTGAATGACTCATGAAAACACTATTTATACACGCTGGGGTATATAGCTAAGCAGCACTTGGAGGGTAATGTTAAAAAATGAATAAAACAGAAAAGAAATTAGTGACCTAGAGGCCTACATCCAGAAGTTAACAAGAAACAACAAAAAATATGAAAGGAGAAAGAAGGAAATAATGAAAACAGAGATCCATGAAGCACAACAAACATAGGAAGAGAAGAAACAAAGAAGCAACAAAGCTAAAGTTGGCTCTCTGGGAGACCTAACAACCAAATGGACAAATCTCTGGTAAAACCCATCGTGAAGACAAGACAGAAAGCACAAATGACCATTATCAAGGATGACAAGGAGGTATCACCACCTGTGTTGCAAAAGTTAAAGTCATCTGAGGACTTAGATGAAAGAGAAAAATTTCTAGAAAAATACGGCAGTATCTGAAAAAAAACAGAAAACTTGAAGAGTTGTATAAGCATTAAAGGAGGTGAACTGGTGGTAGTCAAAGATCTTTCCTTAAACACAAACTCAAAGCCCAGATGGTGTTACAGATGGTTTCCATGAAACTTTCAAGAGGACAATCCAATCTTACATAAAGTCTCCCCGAGAATAGAAAAAGGGAGAACGCACCCACCTCACTTCCTGATGCAAAGCCTCACATGGGCCTCAAGAGAAAGAAAAGTCAGAAGTCAACCTCGTTTCTGAACACAAATGCAAAAATCCTAAACAAGAGTTTAGCAAACTGAATCCAGCAGTATACCCAAAGCATAATGTAAGTCACGATCCTGCTGGACTTATCTGATCAGCTCAAATTAGGCTTAACATTAGAAAATGAATTAATCGGGGCGCCTGGGTGGCTCAGTCGGTTAAGCGGCCGACTTCACCTCAGGTCATGATCTCGCGATCCGTGAGTTCGAGCCCCACGTCGGGCTCTGTGCTGGCAGCTCAGAGCCTGGAGCCTGTTTCAGATTCTGTGTCTCCCTCTCTCTGACCCTCCCCCGTTCATGCTCTGTCTTTCTCTGTCTCAAAAATAAATAAATGTTAAAAAAAAAAAATAAAAGAAAATGAATTAATCTAGTTGGCACATTTTAGATGATTAAAGATTAAACACAAAAAAATAAGATAATCTCTCAATGGATGTGGAAAAAACATCTGATAAAAACCAATACCATTCAGGTCAACAATAAATAGAAGGGAACCTCCTTAATCTGAAGAGGGTAGCTACAAAATGCCTTCTGCAAATGCCACACTTTATTGGGGAAATGGAGATCAGGAACAAGGATGCCCCCCCAACCCCCCATCACTACATTTCTAGTCTGCGTCACACCAGAGGTCAGCAGTAAAGTAAGAAAAAGAAATAAAATAGGGGCGCCTGGGTGGCTCGGTCGGTTGAGAGACCGACTTCAGCTCAGGTCATGATCTCACGGTTCGTGAGTTCAGGCCCCACGTCGGGCTCTGTGCTGACAGCTCGGAGCCTGGAGCCTGCTTCGGATTCTGTGTCTCCCTCTGTCTCTGCCTCTCCCCCGCTCATGCTCTGTCTGTCTCTGTCTCAGAAATAAACAAACATAAAAAAAAAATTAGAAAATAAAATAAAATAAAATAAGGGCTGGAAGAAAATGAAGCAAAACTGCCATTAATCTCAGATGATGTGACTGCAATTCAGCAAACCCAAAAGGTGGTACAGATAAATTACTTAAATCAGTAGGAGAGTTTTAGCAAGACTGCTGGACACAGAGTCAGTGTTTAATAATGAATGGTATTGGGGTATTGAGCCCCGAGTCGGGCTCTGTGCTGACAGCGTGGAGCCTGCTTGGGATTCTCCCTCTCCCCCCCTCTCTCTGCCCCTCCCCTGTTCACACGCTCTCTTTCAAAATAAATAAATAAATAAACGTTAAAAAAAATTTAACTGTATCACCTAATACCAGCACACAAAAGATGTAATAACAAAGATACCCTTTCCAACAGCATAAAAAATATGAGGTACCTAGAAGTAAGCTGGAAAAAAAGCACGATCTTTACAGAGACAATTATAAAAGCTTACAGAGGGCCACGTGGCTGACTCAGTCGGCGGAGGGTGCAACTCTTGATCTCGGTGTTATAAGTTTGAGCCCCATGTTAGGTGTAGAGATTACTTAAAAATAAGATCCTTTAAAAAAAAAAAAAAAGCTTATGGAGACATATTACTGAGCACCTAAACAAATGGCAACAGATCTATGATGCTCATGGGTAGAAAGGCTCAATTTTGTCAAGAGGCATGTTCTCCTCAAACTTATATAAAATAATTTTTTTTCAGAGTTTTATTTGTTTGAGAGAAAGAGAGAGTGCATGTGTGTGAGCAGGGGAGGGGCAGAGAGAGGGGGAGAGAATCCCAAGCAGGCTCTGCACTGTCAGCACACAGCCCCACCCAGGACTCGACCTCACAAACCGCGAGGTCACGGCCTGAGCCAAAATTGAGAGTCAGACGCTCAACCGACGGAGCTGCCCCTCTCTCCAAACTGATTTGAAGAATCAATACCAAATCAGTAAGATCCCAACAAGTTTTCTGTTTGTTTGTTTTGATGGAACTTGACAGACAGAACGTAATGCGAATACAAAACGTGCAAGACACCAAGAACAGCCAAGGTGCTTCTGAAGACACCTCCCCACCCTGCTAAAACCCAAAAAATAAGGTGGGAGGATTTGCTCTGTGAGCTATCGTGACTCTTTCTAGATGGCTGCTACCGGAGTACAAAAGACAAACCATAAAGCTTTTAGAAGCTCCATGGAAGGATTATCCTCACTACCTTGCTGTAGGGAAAGGCGTCCTGAAGAGTAAACAGAACCAATCATAAAGGGAATTGTTGATGCAAGCGACTACATTAAAAGTAAGAACATGTGTTCACCGACATGATACCAAACACAAGAATATATCCAGAGCATCACTGGTCACATAACTAAACGGTGGAAAGATCTAAACGTCTGTCCGCAGCAGATTGGCTACGCTGCAGTATATTCACGCCAAGCTCCACAGACAACACGTACAGACCTCGCAAACATAAGCTGGCAAGAGCCAGACGCGCCAGGAACTCACACTGCTTGAGTCTAGCTGGATAAGCGAGTGGCTACAAATCATTAGCGAAAAGGGAGACAATTCAATAGAAAACAATGGGTGGAACACTTGGTGGGCATGCCAGCAAAGGGGAAGGAAATCCAGAAGGCGCATAATCAGCTTCCTTGTGAGTAAGGGAAACGCAAAGCAGAAGTACAAGGAGATGCAGCTACAGACTCAGTCAACTCGGAAACATGAACTTGAACCGGTGCCGGCAAGGAGGTGCAGCACTGGAACTTTCGCCCGTGACCGGTGGAGGTGGAAACTGGTAACATCCCTTCGGAAAACACACCACCTAGAGACGCTAGAGATGTGCACAGCCCAGGGCCCAGCAATGTTGCAACCAGATACACCCTAGAGGCAACGGGTCTCAAAACTCTGTGGTCTCAGAACACCTTTACGCTTTTTTTAAAAAAAGATTTTATTTATTTTTTATGATGAACACTGGGTATTCCATATCACTACATTCTACTCCTGAACCGATATTATACTATATGTCAACTAACTAGAACTTAATAAGTATTTGAAAAAATGAAAAAAAAAAAAAAAGATCTTATTTTTTAGGTAATCTTTACATCCAAGATGGGGCTCGAACCCATAACCCTGAGATCAAGAGTCACATGCTCTACTGACTGAGCCAGCCAGGTGCCCCACCTTTACACTCTTAAGATTACTGAGGACCCCAAAGAACTTTTGTTTAATGTGGTTTTTACCTATTAATATTTATTAGATATAAATTAGACAAATTTTATCTTTTTTAATTTTTTTATTATTTTTTTAAATGTTTATTTATTTTTGAGACAGAGAGAGACAGAGCATGAGCAGGAAGGGGCAGAGAGAGAGGGAGACACAGAATCCGAAGCAGGCTCCGGGCTCGGAGCTGTCAGCACAGAGCCCGACGCGGGGCTCGAACTCACAAACTGTGAGATCGTGACCTGAGCTGAAGTCGGACGCTTGACCGACTGAGCCACCCAGGCACCCCAAATTAGACAAATTTTAAACATATTTAGCAATTCATTAGAAAATAATAAACTCATACATGTTAATGTAAATATTTTAAGTGAAAAAAACCCAATTTTTCCCAAAATCAAAAATGTTTAGTCAGAAGAGTAGCACTGCTTTACATTCTGACAATTCTCTCTAATGTCTGGCCTCAGAGAAGAGACAGGTGGGTTGGCATATCTGCTTTTTTTTTTTTTTTTTTAATGTTTTTATTTTATTTTTGAGAGAGAGAGAGAGGGAGACACAGAATCCGAAGCAGGCTCCAGGCTCTGAGCTGTCAGCACAGAGCCCAACGTGGGGTTCAAACTCATGAACCACGAGATCATGACCTGAGCCTAAGTCAGGCGCTCGATGACTGAGCCACCCAGGTGTCCCTCTCATATCTGTTTGTGTGTGCAACCTGTGGTGATTTGTTGTTTTGGCTGAAAAATCCAGCCTCATATAGATACACAGTTGGAAAAGGGAGGTTTAGTTTAATAGCTTCCCCCACCCCCCCCCACCCCTCCGATAACTGTGGATATTCTTTGCTACTATGTAAAAATTCGATAGAAAGTAGTTTGTTAAAGGTTAGTTGCTATCTGGATTCAATGGACTTTTTAAAAAAAATTTTTTTTAAAGTAATCTCCAAGCCCAATGTGGGGCTTGAACTCGCGACTCTGAGATCAAGAGTCACATGCTCTACCAACTGAGACAGCCAGACACCCCTGGATTCAACGAATTTTTAATACTTTGTTAAATTCATAGTTACTGATCACCTTGCACTTAGAATGGATCTTTTACTCACGCATGATTTTTCAATATCATGCACTGGTTATTTGGATAATACTGGTTCACTGATCTTCCAAATGCTGGCAAATTTTATTATACATATAAAACAAAAGTGCGCCACATTGATGAACCAACTTTATCATAAAATTCTGAGAAGTTCATAATGGCGGATATCAATTTTTCAAAATTCTAATTTTCTTGGAAACCTGAATTTTGTCATTGGCAACAAATACCATCAGTTGTTTCCGTTCAAGGGCTAGGCTCACTACATTCAGTTTTTAGGAAATGTCTGCCCCAAAGCCAAGTCTGAATAACCATAGGTGTCTGTCACTTATTCTTTCAAGTAAAAATAACATCCCGTTGGGGCACCTGAGTGGCTTAGTCAGTTAAGTGTCCAACTTCGGCTCAGGTCATGATCTCATGGTTCTTGATTTCAGGCCCCACATCGGGCTCTCTGCTGTCAGCCCAGAGCCTGCTTTGGATCCTCTGTCCCCCTCTCTCTGTGCCCCTGCCTTGCACCTTCTCCAAAAAAAAAAAAGTTCCATTGAAAAGGGCTAGTTCAAAACTCATGAGTTAGGTAATCACACAAATGCTCCCCCTTAAGACAATCTTTATACCCTGCCTGTAGCAGCACTGTGTCGTCACAAAGAATATTGAAAATATCCAAGAGACATGTACTCAAGGGTCAACAGATTTATTAACAAAATTATACTTGTCACTGCTTCATCAAGGGTATTAAGTGATAAATGAGGGTGGTTTTGGTTAGTTTCTATGGTGATTGCTTAGGAGTGAAAACACATGCTTACTGGTGGTCTGGGGCCCAGGCTTTCGATTATGTTCTGGGTTGTGCCCCGGGAGTTTTACCCACCACTGCTCTCGCGCCATCAGGGCAAGTGTCAACACAGAGACAACGGACCAGTTATGTTATGTCTCTGTGTGATTATGGAGATCCTTCTGAGCTCACAGACTTCCCACCCCCACTCCAAGGTCTGTGAACCTCGATCTGCCAACTGCTGTCCTAGAGGCACCCAGATGGACCGAGATTGCACATGGTGTTCATGGCGACACTGCTCCTAAAGCCCCGAAATGCCCGTCAGAAGAAGGATGAACCGAGATGTTACCGTGCGGCCAAACGTACTATCCAGCAAAGGAAAACAAGCTCGGGAGAGCTCCATGAGACCAGTGGTCCTGCTGGTGTCACCTACTAAGTGACTTGACGTCGGGAGTCACTTTATATCATTTTATGTCCTTAATGAACATACTGGTAAAGCATCCACCGTGCCAGTAATTTTCTAAGTGTGTTTGAGTTACAATTGTCCGCAAGGGATAAATAAATCATTCTCACGAGTAGAAGCTATTACTGAAAAGCAATTCGGGAAGTCGTCAGAGATCTACCTTGGATTGAGATGATCTTTTCTCTCTACGCCGCCAGCATGTTCTCGTACGGACCCTCTCAGCAACTCAGTCGCCATCGGGCACCCCCTTTTCAATTGCTGACGGCTGTCCACAATTTTGTCCTTGGCCCCCTTCTCTCCTTACCTCACATAATCACTGGGAGATCGCTCCACACTGAAGAGTTCCGCCTCTGACCACTCACTCGTGGCCTACAAATCCCTCTCCCCAGCTCCCTAAGACCCACACCCCTACACCCGACTGACCGATGGACATCTCCCCTTAGATTCCCTGTGGGCAGCTCTCACCCTGTACATCCACAGCTGAGTTCATCACCTTCTTCCTAAACCTGCTCTTCTCTCCTCACTGTCCACTTCCCCCGTCTGGCTCTGTCACACGCGATGTCCGACCTCATTCCCATCTCAAGTGCCCTTTCCCTACATTCGCGTCTGAGTGAGTCACCTAGGCCGGTGGATGGGAACTGCCTTTAGGCCTCTTCTCCTCTAACTGGGTCGTGAGGACAAAGGCTAACTCTGGATGTCAGGGCGCCTCTGTATTCATTACACAGCAGGCAGGCGATGAAACGTTTACTGCATGAAAGAAATACAGGATTTTACAGAACTTCTCATCCCGGCTTCCTTTAGGAGAAGGTGAGTCAAGGGGTTCTTTTGATTTTTTTTAAAATAACATTCAAGAAATAAAAGAATACGTGCTCATTGTAGGGATTTTTAAAAACCGCAATATGCAAATGACATGTAATTTTACCATCAAGAGATGTATTTATTTCCAGTGTTCTCCTACGTGCATGCACGCACATATACACACATGCATACATGTGGTTACAAAATTGAGATCAGTGTTGAAACTGTGTATACGGTTGATATGCGTTGAGATCTTTTAGTCTCTGTGCGTTTATCTGTTTCAGTTTCCAGTATCCTACAGACTTCATTTAAATGATTTTGTCTGAGTTACTCATTAACTAATGTGTCTTGCCTTGCTCAGAATGGAACTCTGGTCTGAGATGACCACAGAGTCCCCACCGGCTGCAGGGTGAGGCCCCTTAGTTACGCATCCTGCTTGCTCTTTTTGACATTATGTCACGAAAATCATCCCCATCATTCAGTGTTCTTGAACTGCCATTTTAATTGGCTACATGGCTGTAGAGCAGTCCCTGTTTGGGATATACCAATAATTAGCCTACTCCTGCATATTTATATTTTCGCCCCAGTGAAAACTGTTACGAATGATACTCAACATCTCTGCATGTAAGTTTTGGCTGAATTCCTACTCCCTGAGGAAAGATTCCTAACAGGTAATCTCACCTTCCCAAGGTCTTTACTCAAACATCATCTTTTTTTTTTTTTTAAACTTTTTAAAAATTATTTATTTATTTTTTATTTAAAAAAAAAAATTTTTTTTTTAACGTTTATTTATTTTTGAGACAGAGAGAGACACAGCATGAACAGGGGAGGGTCAGAGAGAGAGGGACACACAGAATCTGAAACAGGCTCCAGGCTCTGAGCTGTCAGCACAGAGCCCGACACAGGGCTTGAACTCACGGACCGCGAGATCATGACCTGAGCCGAAGTTGGATGTTCAACCGACTGAGCCACCCAGGTGCCCCAGTGAGATTTAATTTTTAAAAGTGATTTCTTGGTCACTGGAATCTCTTCTCAGAATTTTGTTCATATTCTCAGCCCATTCTTCTTGGAAAGTTTTACTAAAAATTGTTTTTATTGAGGTGAAATTCACATAAAATAAAATCAGCTATTTTTAAATGTACAATCCAGTGGCATTTCGTATATGCACAGTGTTGTGTCACAATCACCTCTCTCTAGTCCCACACATTTCCATCATCCCAAAAGAAAGCTCTGTACCCACTAAGGGGTCACTTTCAGGAAGTTCTGTGTTGATCTCTTTGACTAGAAGAAACTCACGAGAAATTAAAGATCTGAATCTTTTTTAGATTGGTTGTAAATATTTCCCTCAGCTTATCGTTTAACTTAAAAATTATAAAGTATTTATGTGCAAATTTTAAACTTACAATCAAGTGAAGATTTTCCAATAAGACTTTTAGCTCTTCTTTAAGATCAGATAAATATTCATGTATATGGTCTCCGAGTTAGTTTAAAAAAAAAATTTTTTTTTTACGTTTATTTATTTTTGAGAGACAGAGACTGAGCACAAGGAGGGGAGGGGCAGAGAGGGAGGGAGACACAGAGTCCAAAGCAGGCTCCAGGCTCTGTGCTGACAGCTCAGAGCCTGACGCGGGACTTGAACTCACAAACCATGAGATCATGACCTGAGCCGAAGCTGGACACTCAACAGACTGAGCCACCCAGGCGCTCCAGTTTATGGTTTTTTAATTCCTTTTTATTATTGTTTTACATTTGACTTTTGAATCTATTTTTGTACCTTATTATAGAAGAACATTATTGATTTTCTGACAGGAGCACTTTAGAGGGAAAAGATAATTATTGGTTCTTATTTTATTTTTGTGGCAAAATACACATAATGTAAAAGTGACCATTTTAACCATTTCCAAGGGCATAATTCTGTGACATGAAGTATATTCACACTGCTGTGCAGCCATGTCCAGACTGTCCATCTGTAGAACCTTTTCACTTCCCAAACCAAAAGTGTACCCATTCAACACTAACCCCCTGTATCTTCCTCCCTGGGCCCTGGAGTTCCCATCATTCTAGTTCCTGCCGAAAGATTTTTTTTTTTTTTGAGCAAGATAGTACCAAATCAGATGAAAACCAAACTCATGTTTAAATTTTGTGCCTCTGAAGGAAGAAATTCAAAACGAATTTCTCCTCCTCACTTGCCTTGTTCGATTTTGCTGTTTACAAAGGTCAAGATAAAACATGAGGGCAATCTCACAACAGGATGACTCTCACGTACCTGGATAACATCTGCAGGCTTGTGGATGTGTTCTTTAAAGACCAAGATGGTGGGGGTGTAGACATTGACGTCGTATTGCCTTGTTATCTCTTCTGCCCCTCTCAAGCCGACGTGTACGTATCCAAATGACAAGTAATCCTTGTATGCAAAAGCGGTCAACTGTTAGGGTGCAATAGAGAGGAAGAAATTAAGTTGAGGGCACGGAACCACACACACCACGTGTGACTCGTTCATACCAGCGGCTGGCGAATGTTAGCTTGTATAGCCCCACTCAGGCTGCTAGACCCTGGTGCACTCAGAGGAATTCTATGGTGTTCCACGCACGCAAACTGTACCAACGAAGCCAAACGCAGGGATTTCTGTGTGTGTGTGTGTGTGTGTGTGTGTGTGTGTGTGTGTGCGTACAAAGAGAGGAAAATATTCATTTTACTGAGATCTGCACTGGGTCGGAGGTGTGGAGTGTTTGAGGCATTACCTCAACCCTGTACGATGGCAGTGACTGGGCCCAAGGTCAAGGGGGACACTCTCCTCTCGCATCTCAGGTCCCAGCGCTAGCCAGAGGTGTGCCGCAAGTGCAGGACCACAGGGTGTCACTCGGGGGGCGGGTCCGGGTCCAGACAGGCTTCAAGGGAATCACACAGTCACCCCGGGGGTCGGTTCTACAACCTGTCTAAGTTTCAATGTCTTGGTCTATAAAACACGGATGGTCTCTGTATCGCTGGGCTCTTCTGAGGACTAAATACTAGCACGTGTGGGGAAGGCACACTAGCGTAGTAAGGGCACCCACAGGTGCTCTGTGTATGGTGGTTAATGCCCATTTCTGGTCTTTATAAACGCTTCTTTTTGGATCAGCTCTTACTCGCGGGAAGGGCAAGCACATGGCAAGTTCACTGCACCAACAGAAGAGCAAACGTTCCCCCGGCACGCAAAATACCTTGTACAGCAGTGGTACGACGGGCATTTGGTCAAACAGAAGGACGTGAGGTTTGTTGTCTTGCTGCCAGCCAGAGAGGAATCGGACATAATTTTTATTTGTAACCTTAAGTTGAAAAGAGGATGTCAGTTTCAGTATTTGGTTCTCAACAGCCGCATTGTAAGGCAGTCAGGAGATCGTTAAACAAAATCACGTATGTGTAAAAGATTGTTTTGTAAAAAATAAATGCAGACGATGAGTCTTTTGTCTTTCTTGGACTAAAATGCTTTAAAAGAACAGAGTTATTGATTTCGTGTTTTCAGGTGCCCCACTCTGACAGACTGAAATCGTATCTTTTCTGAAACAATTGCTGAGTACGTTACAAAAAAAAAATTGAACTTTCGAATTTTAGACTGTGCTTCGTAATCTATTAACCTGTGGAAGATAATGCAATGATTGCTCCTTCAAAATGGCTTTTAAAAAAACAAGTGGGCCCACTCAGTCTATACGTTACACGATTTCATTCATTACCATCCGATTTGCTACTTTTGTGCTTCCCTGTTTATGCCTTAAATAATCCTACCGAGAGAAGAAGAAACATGAATAAATTAAAATTCTACCTAGAAACTTTTCATAGTTAAAAAAAGATTTATCTTTCCGTTCTGCTTCCAGAATGATCTATATTAAACCTCAATCTGGGCACTTCACTCTCTGCTCAGCCCTCTTCAATGGCTCCAGCCAAGGCCCAAGTTCCTCAAAGGGGTAGCCAGGCCCTCGGAAGCCCTCGAGATTCCTGTTAATGCCTCTCATCTGGTCCTCTCCTGCTCACTAGTGACTGCTTCATCCAGAGCAGGCTGTTGCCTGTCCCAGACCTCCTGGGGCCTGGAACTCATCCCCTACCACCTCTCCTCCTCCCTTGGCAAACTCTGGCCAGGAAGCCATTCCCAGCTCTCAAGCACAGGCTCTTAGCATATCAGACGGAAATAATCACCCACTAGACTGGGAGCTCCTTGAAAAGTACCCACTTACAGTGCTTGGCATAGAATAGGTATTTCATAAACGTTTGAGGACCCATTTGAACAACCTGTGATTGTTCAAAATTCTCTTTGACAATTTCCTTTCACACTAACTCCAATGAATATTTCTTCTGTGGATAACGACGCTGGCGGGGTAGTCTATGAATAGTGCATGTGGAAACAGGATGCAAATGTTGGTATGTTCACTCTCCCTGGTATATAGTTAAAAGACTGAATCACTTAAAGCAAACAAGAATCCTGTTCTTGGGGTGCCCGGGTGGCTCAGGCAGTTGAGCGTCCGACTTCAGCTCAGGTCATGATCTCACGGTTTGTGAGCTTGAGCCCTTCATCGGGCTCACTACTGTCAGCACAGAGCCTGCTTTGAATCCTCTGTCCCCCTCTCTCACGGCCCCTCCCCTGCTCTCTCTCTCTCTCTCTCTCAAAAATAAATAAAACATTAAAAAAATATATAAACTTAAAGCATTAATTAAAACAAAAAAATCCTGTTCTAGTTCCTTTGATCCCTAACCTCAGATACTGGGGGAAAGAATGCTTAAGTATAAAAAATCGTAAACTAGTATGAAATCTTTGTGCCTGGCTTTTTTAGCTCAACCCTTTGTTTGTGAAATTATTCATATTGTTGCATTACTCTAAGTTCTGAAAGTTCCAAAAATACTATTTGATTTTGTGGAATCTTGCGTATTCCATAGATGCGATTAAGTACGTAACCAAACGTAAGGTGCCTCCTTAGAGCAGTAGGCAGCACGTCAGTGTCATGTAACCAAATGTAATTCAATTTGAATACTTTCATAGACAAATACCTTCAAATTCACCAGTCAGAAAGAAATCCTTCATCCTACCTTGTGATCTGAGTTTTGCTCACAAAAAGAGAGCCCCTGTCGTTTTAGGCTCAGATCCCCACCTCTGTGTGTATGTGCACAGTGGTTACTAACAGGCAGGGATTTGTTCGGTTGTTCTACTTTGTTTCGATTTTCAGTCTCCTACTGACTTCATTGAAATGATTTCGGGTGAATGATTAATTAATTAAGATATGTCTTGCCCTGTTCGAAAGGACACTCAGGCCTGAGAGGACTGCAGACAAGAGTTCAGGACAGCCAGGGGTCCCGGTACCTCGTAAATTTCTTCTCCGCGGGGTACTTACTTTCTCCACCAAGTTCCCTGGAAGAAGACTTTCTACAAACTGTCGTAGGTTCTCACGGACAACTGCATTATGGAAGAAGGAGATCTTCCCATTTATGATTCCCAGGATGGAGGGTGTGCTGTGTGCTCCCAGGTGATGGGCCAGGCGTCTCTCGTACCCAGCGTGGACCACGCCGATTCCTACACCTGGAAAGCAGGGAAGACTTGCATGAAGCCTTTTATACCCCCCCACCCGCGCCGTGGTGGATGAAGAAAGGCTGGTACTTTTCTGGTGCGCAATCGAAATCCATCCTGACCCAGCAGGGGACGATATCTTTCCCAATAGGTTGTCTATCAGTGTTTTCGTTGCTGACATTCTAAGTCGGTTCAGTTTTTCTGCAGAATAATCTGGCAGTATTTAAGAGCGACAAGTCTTTCTTTTAGTCTGTTATTTCGAATTTTGGGAGTAGAACATGAGAAAATACTTGAGAAGAAAAGAAAGCCATCTGCTCCCCGTGTTCCTATGCACAAAGAAAAAAACCTGTGAACAATCCAGGGATTCAACAACTCGGTAATGGTTGGAAAAAATAATTACGATTTATCGATGGAAGTCACGGTCTTCTCGCTCTTGAGAGCAAATCTCCCTGTCCTATAAATTACTTTGTAGAGATATTAGGAAGTGCACATTCTCAAAAGGAAAAAGAAATTTAGGGAAAATCACTCAGAAGCCCAATCCCATTACCTACTGCTACTATTTTGGTATCTATCTGTGCCTTTTCTTCCCCAAACATCTATATATAAAATAAAATAGAAGCATCTGACACTCATTGCACTTAATAGTTGAATAATTTTCCTCGCTCCTCCATCAGCCGATCCATTTGGAGAGCTCTGCGAACACTGAGGTACGTGAAGTATTAATAGCCAGCAAAGACACGCGGCTTCTCTTGGATGCCCAACAGACTTCTCAAGCTTAACACTTCCCAAACCTACCTCCTGATCTCCTCCCCCAGGCCTGTCCCACGCAGGCCTCCCCTGGTCACGGACGGGCCCCTCCCTTCCTGTTACTTGGACGGAAGATGGGAGTCATTTTCCACCTCTTGCCTCTCACACCCCACGTCCAATCTGTCAGCAAGTCCTGTTGGTTTCGTTTTCAAAATATACCAGGGATCTGACTGTTTTTCTCCGTCTTCTTTAGGCTCTCCTCTCTGAGACATCAGCTCTCCTCCCCCGTGGCTGCAATACCCTCCTAATGGCCTTGTTTCTCCCGGTCTCCCTGCGGTCTACTCTCAACGTACTGGCCGGACCATCCCTTCGAACACACAAACATGGATCAGGGCACTCCTCTGCCCAAACCCTGCAAACACTTCCCGTTTCACTCAGAATAAAAGGCCATCTTCACAAAGGCCGACAAGACCCTCTGTGATTCGGTCCCCGGTTCCCTTCTGCCTCCTTCCCCTCCTCCCGCCCTCACTCACCTTGCTCCAGTGCCCAGCATCCTTCTCTTCCTTAAACACACGGGCATGTTCCTGCCTTAGGGCCTTGGCACTGGCTCTCCCTTCTGCCTGGAGCGTGTACCTCCCTGACCTCTGTGCAGCCGACTCCTTCGCCAGCTGCAGGCCCTTCTCAACGAGGCCCACTTGGCTACCATGTTTGAGACAATACTCCCCGCTCTCGGGATCCCCCTCAACCTGCTCACTTGCCCTTTTCCCGTAGCACTTCCCACCTTCCGATGTATCACACACTTTCCTTTCTCTGTCGATTGTTTGTTGTACATCTGCCCCTGCTAGGATGTAAGGCGGGGATCTTGGTTCGGTCACTGGTGCATCCAAGCAGCAGACCAGAGCACGGGACACAGCAGGAGCTCACTGGAACCGGGACATCAATCTTTTCGGTTTTATTTTTGTTTTTTAAATTAAAAAAAATTAAAAAAAAATTTAACGTATACTTAGAGAGAGAGCGAGCGCACGCGTGCACGTGTGCAAGAGGGGGAGGGACAGAGAGAGAGACACAGAATCCAAAGCAGGCTTCAGGCTCCCAGCTGTCAGCACAGAGCTTGACGCAGGGCTCGAGCTCATGAACTGTGAGAGCATGACCTGAGCCGAAGTTGGACGCTCAACTGACTGAGCCACCCAGGCACCCCTAAGTTTTTAAGATTTTTAAGTAGGTTCCATGTCCAGTGTGGAGCCCGATGTGGGGCTTGAACTCACGACACTTCGATTAAGACCTGAGCTGAGATCAAGAGTCGGATGCTTAACAAACTGAGCCACCAAGGCGCCTCCATTAATCTATTTGAATACTGAAACTGCTTTTGGCTTTCACTATTACCAGAGTATTCTGATGGGCATCCTTGTACGTCTTTGTGTACATATCTTTGTGCACTTGTGTGATTTCCTAGTTAAATTCCAAAAACGGAATTACTAGGTGAACGGCAGGGCTCACAAGCTTCACACATTACAACTGCTGAGCAGACTGAACAAGTCTATTTGCAGGCGACCTGACAGTGACCCTTGGAGTATCTCAAGGGCAGGAAAGGAGGAACCTTAAACATCACATAGGCCCCCCCTCATTTCACAGACAAAGTGAGCTTCAGAGAGATTATGTGATCCTAGCTGGCAGAGCTGGTAACACTGTAGAGCGAGAATCCAAGCTGGATGGTCTAGAGCCAAGTCTAGAACATTGCACCGCACTACAGGCATTACAAATACTGATGGAACAATGTCAGTAAGTGGAAGTGCATATAAGATCCTGTGAGAAGAACAAGAATATAGCAGGCACATACACTGAGAGCTTTGCTTTTCTGTGAAGTCAGGAAGAGACATCACCGAGGGAGGTCGAGCGGCCACACGGCAAAGGCCTAGGGGCGGAATGACCATGTCCTGAACCCTTTCTAAGTTAGGCAGCGTGGCGAAAGCTTTATAGACATTTTCACCTTTCATACAAATATCCTGAGTGGTCAGTGTAGTTGCCTTCATGGATGAGGACCGCAGTGCCCGGAGAGGCTGAGGACAACGGGCCTGGCATTACAGTTAGCGTGCAGTGGAACCAGGACTTGAACCCAGGCCTGGCTGCCGCCTGGCTTGGAAGAACGACCTCTTCTATCCTAGGTTCCAAATACCGGAGGCATCAATTTCTTAGAGTCCGGCTCACCCTAAACCATCTCCTATAGACCAGATGCCAATTTATTATACAATCCCAGGCGGTACGCTCAGGTAACTGCGCCATTCCGGGTGTCCCCTGCAGGGTTTCGGAACACCCGGGGACCAGAATCAGTAATCAGAAAGGTGGCTGGTGGGCCTGGAGTCAGGATGAGGGATGCAGGCAGCCCTGGGGGGGCAAAGGGAAACCGGAAAGATCTTCAGAGCTTGCTGTTCCCTCTAGTCTTGCCCCAGGTATCCCTGAAGCTCGAGGTCACACCCCTTGTGCGTTGCCTCCTCAGCAAGGCGTGTCCTGTCTGGCCAGCTTCAGCCTGTCACCTCGCCCTGGCCTTCTCTAGTACCTGCCCTGCTCACCACGCCGTTGCCCTTTGATGGACTCGGTTTCATTTAGTTGTGTGCAGTCACTAGAACACAGCTCTACGAGTACAGGGACTTTTGTTTATTTGGTTTTACTGCTGCCTCCAGTTCCTGGCACTTACTAGGTACTCGATTTTTATTGTTTAAAAAATGCTTTTATTTATTTTCGAGAGAGAGAAAGAGACAGCGTGCCATCAGGGGAGGGGCAGAGAGAGGGGGAGACACAGCATCTGAAGCGGGCTCCAGGCTCTGAGCTGTCAGCACAGAGCCCGTCGCGGGGCTCGAACTCACGAGCCGTGAGATCGTGACCTGAGCTGAAGTCGGACGCTCAACCGACTGAGCCACCCAGGCGCCCCAGTAGGTACTCGATTTTTAAAACAGAAACCAGTGAATTCAAAATCAGTCAGATCCAGATTTAAGGCCCAGCTCTGCTCCCCACGAGCTGTGTAACTTGAGGCAAGTCATTTAACCCCTCTGCCCCGGTTTCCTCATTTGTAAACCGGAGGGAAGTTGTTCGGTCAGGACTAAATGACACAACAAAAAATGACCTAATCCAGAGCCTTGAACACAGTGGGCCCCTAATTAATTACAACTGCTCTTATGAAGTATTATTCCATCCCGACCGTGGTGAAGCCCGAGACCGTCTCTGTGTGGTGCCTCGAGGAGAAGGTCTCCTCCTGCAGACTGCGATAAACGCGTCGACCCTTACTCTTCATGCCCTCCTTCCCCCACCTTTCCTGCACTCCCATCAGTGCAGCTTTTTTCCCAGTTAAAATAGAACACAAGTGATTAGGTTTCATTTCTTTTACTTAAATTACCGTTGAGTCTTTACATAATAAGTGTTTCGGGGGCCCCTGGGTGGCCTGTTTGGTTAAGCATCTGCCTCTTGGTTTCGGCTCAGGTCATGGTCTCACGGTTTATGAGATCGAGGCCTGGGTGGGCTGGGCTCTGTGCTGACAGGGCAGAGCCTGCGTGGGATTCTCTCTCTGACCCTTCCCGGCTCATGCTCTCTCTTTCTCCCCTTCAAATTAAATAAATAAACATTAAAAAAAATACAAGTGTTTCCAGATTTATAAAGGCTATTTCCTTGCATTGTTTCTACAAAGGACCTCAATTCTTACCATAATAATCCCATTTCTAAATTCTGGAGGTATTTTACTTCTCTCCTATAGATTAACTAGCATAAGGACTAGAAAAGAATAAAGACTGATAAATATTTTGTGTTTCAATTCATGGTATTTTTCCTCCTGAGAAGATACTGAATAAGAATTCAGATCTAGGGCGCCTGGGTGGCTCAGTCGGTCGGGTGTCTGACTTCGGCTCAGGTCATGATCTCACGGTTTGTGAATTCAAGCCCCGCGTCGGGGTCTGTGCTGACAGCTCGGAGCCTGGAGCCCGCTTCGGATTCTGTGTCTCCCTCTCTCTCTGCTCCTCCCCTGCTCATGCTCTGTCTCTCTCTCGCTTCGGATTCTGTGTCTCCCTCTCTCTCTGCTCCTCCCCTGCTCATGCTCTGTCTCTCTCTCTCTTTCAATAATGAATAAATGCAAAAAAAAAAAAAAAAAAATAAAAAAAAAAAAAAAAGAATTCAGATCCCACCCCCCACCTCCCCACCCAAGCTGGGAAGGAAGAGTAAGAAAAGCTGGCAGGGCTGTGATCTCGCGGAGACTCAGGCTGGGAAATGACCAATGAACTGGTGGTGACTTAGGGTCTGAGTCACAGTGAACAACACGGTCGCCATGGTCGCCTCTGCTTTTGGATGTTCTACCCTTCAAAGTTCAGGGTCCATAAAGCAAGCTCAGCTAGGCCAACAGCAAGTAAGAGTAACCACGTTTTCTCATCTTGATTCAGCATAGCCTGGCGAGATGACAGACGGATACGCCCGAAATCCAAACAAACATGAATAGCGAACTTGAAAGAAAGGCAAAGCAGATGTGACCTCTTTCAGAAACATTATTTGATTTTGATATGCATTGATGTTTCTGGCTAGTTTGCAGACCTTGGGTAATCAAAAACACTGACATTTTCTTCCCTCTCTGGGGTTGTAAGAAGTCTTTGTGCGCTAAACGTGTCTGTGCCACACGTGTTTCGAGGTGCCACTTGTGCCTTTCATCGTATGATCCCAGACACGTAGTTTGCATCTTTTAGGGGACTTCTTTCTCTTTCTCCTCTGCAGCACACACACATTCACTTTTACTTCGAGTTTTGCATACGTCTTCAGGAACCGTACAGAACCAGCTGCAGGAACAGGCCACCGCAATTCCGACTGAACACAAACCCATCAATAAAATAACTGCTAAGATGCAAACAATGTGAAATGGAACAAAATCGAGGGCCTGCAGCTAAAGCAGATTTTTAAAAGCCAGTATTTAGATAGATCCTTTCTCTAGACGGCGTGAAACTGCTACACCCTTAGCAATTCCTTAAAAGAGAGGAATCGTTCGTTCATTCATTTATTCCTTCTTTGAACCTGAGAAGTCACGGGAAAGAATTTCTGTACGACGGTTCCAATCGGGTCGCCCTAAAATGGTATTTGATTTCAAGACCCTCAACCTCCCTGGCGCTCTGGTAGCTCTGTCTGTGCCTCCCCGGGGGGCACTCAGTGCGCCGTGACAATTCACGTGTGTCTCCCATTTGGGTGTTGCGGGTGCAAGGCCATGTCTGACGTGTTTCTGAAGCTGTGCAGCACGGCAGGTAAAAGTGGCCCCTGGAGTTGAGCTCCCGGGTCCATGTCCCTGCACTGCCACTTGTGGATAGTGTGATCTCGATCAGTTCCTTAGCCTTTCTGGGCTTCAGTGCCCTCATCTGGAAAATGGGGCTAATAATAGTCTCTCCCTCAACGGAGTTGCTCTGGGGATAACGATAATCCATACAAAGCACCTGGCATAGTGGACAACAATTAAAAGGCTCAGGAAAAGCTATTATATTCGTGTCTAACATAGTACTTGGCTCATCAAGAAGAAAGTCTGAAATGAGAACGAGAATCCCTTCTCTCCTCGGCTTACTCCTGCAGTGCCGTATTATTCCGCACTTGCGAATGTAATTCTGTACTTGCAAATGTCAAGCGTGAATTCTCAGGGTACATATTTTCTCTTCAACTAAACAGTGAGCTCCCTAAGGGCAGGGGTAGTGCTGACTACTTCTGGTCCTCCCCCTTGGCGCGGCTGTCCACGAATGCCGGCTGCTTTTGCACACTAGTTGCTGTCGCACTGCGTGACCAGAGCCTCCACCTGAAGGGCCGCAGCATTTCTCCCCGGGGGCAGGTTCACACGTGGCCAGTCGGACCTTTTACGTTATTCTGACATAAGGTCCCAGCTTCCCCAGACCACTCAGCTGATCTCCCTGTGGACTCAGAATAGAAAATTTTTGGCATTATCCTGTCTTAGAGGGTAGTGCTGCCTCAGCCAGCCAGGGAAATGGCCATAGATCTCATGGTTGTGCCCAACTCACCCAGCTGTAACCCAGTGGGGCCTGTTGGGAATCTGCAACTAATGCGAACGTTCCAAAGGGGAAAAATGGTTTACAAACCAAACTCATCTAACACATTAGGCCAAACCTGTCTTCCAGGGAACTTGGGGGGTGCAGCGGGGCAATGGACTGAGCCCTCAGTAAATGTGACTTCTACGGATCTAAATTCTGCTTCTTCCATTCCTGTCGCTTGAGTCCTGACTTACTACGATTATACAGCACGGCAACCTAAAAGAATGGCAAGATCTTCGATCACTACGGATTTAAGGACATTAGAAGACAGGACAGCACGGGGCGCAGTGCAAGGATCACAGGGCCAGCCTACCTGGGTTCAAACCCCAGCTTTGCCAAACACCAACTGTGAGACCCTGACAAGGTACCAAAACTGAGCTAAGTGTCTGAAAAATGATGAATGACAACAGCACCGGCTTCAAACGGCTGCCGTTTAATACGAGTTGATTTTTACAATTGTGTTTGGCATACGGTAAATTATCAATAAACGGAAGCTAATATTGTAATTTTCATGTCATCACGCACAGTATGTCCAGACGGTAGCTACTATTTAGAACGACTCAAATCCAGCTCTTCCCTGCCCATCCAGTAGCTCAAGTCAATGCAGAGTCAACTGTGACCCTCTCTCTCCTTTTTTCCTCACTCCTCACATTCAGGTGGGTCTCCAGGAGCCAGGTCCCTCCAGACTTCCATGATCCTACCTCTCAAATACCTTACACTTGTCCACCTCTCTCTGTTCCCACTGTCCTAGTCTGGGCCAGTGGTTGCTGTCACGCTGGGGCCGGTGACCTCTCCCAGCTTCTCTTCTTACTTTCTTCAGTCTGTCCTTCACGCGGCTCTAACAGTTTTCCAAAGCGTAGATCGGATTAAAGCATAGCTCTATGTGACAGCTTTCCTTGGCTTTATTACACACTGTAAAATAAAGTCCACTTTTCCTTCTTCTTCTTCTTCTTTTTTTTTTAAGTAGGCTCCACACCCAGCCTTAAGCCCAACACAGGGCGTGAACTCACAACTCGAGATCGAGAGTTGGACGCTTAACCGACTGAGCCACCCAGGCGCCCCGAAAGTCCCCTTTTGGAGCCTGGACTTTAAGGCTCCTTACTACCTCGTCCCAGCATACTCTTCCTCCTTCCTCCCCTCGTCTACACCCGAGTCACACCTTGCGACTGGCTCTTCTGTGGACTCTCTTTGTTTCTCTGCCTGTAATGTTATTCTTTGGTTTCCTGCCCATCCAACTTCTAATTACCTTTCAAGACTTAAGCTAAACGTAAGTCAAAAGTCAGTGCCTGGGAGTCAGTGAGTTGAAGAAAGTAGGCTAATATAGCTGAGAATGATTTTTAAAAATGTATAAAATAGGTGCCTTGAATTTTTTTTTTCTTTGGTAAGCCAGAAAACCTAGTTGACTCATTTTTATGACTCATTTTATGTTTGTGTTTGATCCATGTCAGGCACTTAGTGTAATTTTTTTTTTCATTTAATCTTCTTAATGACCCTATTGGTTTGACATTATCACATCCACTTTGGAGATGAAGAAACCTGGGTTAGGGTATTTGTCCAAGGGCAGCAAGACAGTAAATGACAGAGCTGAGATCTGAACACCGGTCTGACTCCAAAGCCCAGGGCTGCAGCACAGGTCACCAAACACTGTGCTTCGCCACCTCACGTTGTGTGTATTTGCCTGACATGTTTAAAATGTAATGTTGGCCCTGATCTGACTTCGGTGTAGACGCATTACCACCCTGACTTATGCAGTGCCTTATGTTCTGCTAGTGGGTCTGAATGCCAGCTCCTGGTGAAATAGCTTTCAGTATACCAAGTGGGGTGGCATGAAACGCAATTATGCTTTTTTGACGAGGAAGCTGTTCAGTCCAGGGGCTTCCAGCTGAGGTCAACCTCTCGTTCATTCATTATGCACCACGAGCAAGCACCTACTGACTTCCCACCACACGTATGACACTATGTTAAACTTATTTCCTTGTCTTTCTCCAAGAGCTTCTTTATTCAATCTCAGGAAAGCCGTCTGGCAAATCTGAGTGCTTCCGAACCACAGGCTAATAATTTCTGCTTTAGAATAAGTGAACTGATGGCTTTCAGTGGCACTTTCTCTCCAGAGAAATCAGGCCCTATGTTTGAGTTGGGCCTTTTTTACTCAAGAATAGGTCTGCTAATGCCTAGGAAACACAACATACACACGCAATTCAATAATTCCAACTGTTAAAAGTTATTAAAATAAATATCCTGTCTGGATGGTTGACATTTTCCTGGCATTAAGTGGTAACTATGAACACAGGAAAGGCTCATCGGTGATCGAGAGTGGTCACCCGTAACCGTTAGTGTTACGGAGTGAACTGTGTCCCCTACCAGAATCCATATGTTGGAGTCCTAACCCCCAGTACTTTAGTATGTGACTGCGTTTAGACAGAAACTTCATGGAAGTAATCACGTTAAAACTAGGTCATTAAAGTGGGCCCTAATCCAGTTTCATTGGTGTCCTTATAAGAAGAGATTAGGACATGAAAGGGAGAGAGAGAGACACCAGAAACGTGCACATACAGAGGCAAGACCACGTGAATGTGCATGGAGAGGGCGGCCGTGTGCAAGCCAAGGAGAGAGGTCTCAGAAAAAAACCAAACCTGCCCACACCTTGACAATGGACTTCTAACCTTGAGGACTGTAAGAAAATAAATTTCCGTTGTTTCTGTGGTATTCTGTTAAGGCGGCTCTAGTAAACTAAATCAAAGAACGAACTCACAGGGGCGCCTGGGTGGCTCAGTCTGTTAAGCGTCTGACTTCAGCACAGGTCATGATCTCACAGCCTGTGGGTTCGAACCCCACATCGGCCTCTGTGCTGACAGCTCAGAGCCTGGAACCTGCTTCAGATTCTGTGTCTCCCCCTCTCTGCCCCTCCCTGCTCACACTCTGTCTTTCCCTCTCTCAAAAAATAAATAAACATTAAAAAAAAAAAAAAAAAAAAAAAAAAAAGAACGAAATCACACACAGTGTGAAGAATAACCTGCAAATCCCACCAGCATCTAAATTGATGCTTTAGGGCTGCTTTGTCCAACTGATAGTTTTTAAGCTTCTCCTATATATTAGGCCCCTAGCTAGATGTTAGGAGACTACGGATAAGGCTTCAAATTAGTAATGGAAAACGCAAGTGGCTGATACATTCCCCTGCTCTGAAAACATGTCCTTGGAAGACACCAGTCACCATGAACTTGTGAGAGAAATCTCAGCTTCATTTCCCTGGTAGCCTATATAATTCAAGATATGAAGGTCACCTTCTCCCATACAAACATCTTCCAGAAAATAAAATTATCTTACCCAGTCCTTCTAGTTCTTGAACCACTTCTTTCCAAACGGGCTCGATGTGGATGCAGCTGAAGCACCAATCTGAGGTGATCTTAATGAGGTAGGGTTTCTTGAAGCTATCTGGAACCACTTCGTTCACGTAATGTGAAAAGTGCAATAAATACTTTTCATCAATGGAGTCCCGCCGCTCCGAATTAAAAGGGAAGTGAAAAAAAGACTCATCAAAGTAAAAATTCTCATGGAAATGGCGGAAGCGATACTCTCGTTGCTGCTGCTTCTGGTAGCCCTGGTTCTCTCCGGCATCTCCGTAGTGATCGTAATTCGATCTCTTTTCTTCGTTGGAAAGGATCTGTGAGGAGAGGAAAAAAAAAAAAAAAAAAGACATTTAAGAAGTGGGGAAAGTTTCACCCAGAGGATTTTCCTGTGAGCGGCATGGAAGACACAGGAAGAAAATGAACGTAGAGCCATGACATGGTTAGATATTCTCAATGTAATCTGCAACATACCAGGAGACTCTTCTTTCTTTCTTTCTTTCTTTCTTTCTTTCTTTCCCAATTTTTCTAAGATATTATTTTATTTTATATGTTATTTATTTATTTATTTACTTATTTATTACATGAAATTTATTGTCAAACTGGTTTGCATACAACACCCAGTGCTCATCCCAACAGGTGCCCTCCTCCATGCCCACCACCCCCCCTCCCCTCCTCCCATTCCCCATCAACTCTGTTTATTCTGTTTTTAAGAGTCTCTTATGGTTTGACTCTCTCCCTCCCTAACTTTTTTTTTCCCCTTCCCCTCCCCCATGGACTTCTGTTAAGTTTCTCAGGATCCACCTAAGAGTGAAAACATATGGTCTCTGTCTTTCTCTGTAGGACTTATTTCACTTAGCGTAACACTGTCCAGTTCCAGCCACATTGCTACAAAAGGCCAGATTTCATTCTTTCTCATTGCCAAGTAGTATTCCATTGTGTATACAAACCACAATTTCTTTATCCGTTCGTCAGTTGATGGACATTTAGGCTCTTTCCATAATTTGGCTATTGTTGAAAGTGCTGCTATAAACATTGGGGTACAAGTGCCCCTATGCATCAGCACTCCTGTATCCCTTGGGTAAATTCCTAGCAGTGCTATTGCTGGGTCATAGGGGAGATCTACAGGAGACCCTACTTTCAACAGAAACATTAAATATGTCAAGACTAAAACACTTCGGTCATTTAGATACTTATGTTCGTCCTGCCTTCAGAGATTTGGGGTTATCACAGTACTCAATACATCAGTAAAGCAAATAAAACGTAACATACTGTTGATCACCAGGGCTGGATGACAAGAAAATTGACTAGGTTATGCCACTTTAAGTTGGAATAACTCAAAGCAAGATATGAAAAGCTGTGAACACCAAAAAGCAGCCACAGGGTTGAGCTCAGTGTCCCGGACGTTAGCTGACTTTGTTTTACTTAATTCTGAAGTCTAAAATTCAAGAGGCTGTTTGCGGATGATGTGCCATTCTATGAGCCAAGCACTGTCTCTTGAAGAGCATTACCCTACAGAAACCATAAAGCCATGGACTTATCTTTAAGGCACATTCCAGAACAAGTTACTTAAGTGGACATGTTGGAAAATTGTTGAAAAAAGTCTGTTTAAATGCATTTGTAACCTTGTGTCACTTTAATAAATTGGGAAGTCAATCTTTCTTTAACAGAAGTTCTAGTATGTGTGCTGTCAAAGTGACCATGTAATAGAAGTTTCTACAAAGGAAAGAGAGACCTACAGTTAGGAATTCTGAGAACTCTACAATTCCAATTAAAGCCTTTAAAATAAGCCAGTTTTGTTTATTTTTTTTTTAAGAGCTGAAGTATTCAGGCACCTATTTCAACATATTGGATGTAACTAAGTAAGTTTTCTCTACCATCATCTAGAAACCGGGTCAAGGGCATTGGGACTGTGCCCCTTCTGAGAGGTCTTTACAAAACTGGTCGCCTAAAGCAGATTTTATAAGAGCTAATGGACGCGTCACAAGTTTGACAGGATACCTCATAAGCCTTGCTAATTTGGATGAACTTGTCTTCCGCTCCTGGATCTTTGTTTTTGTCAGGATGCCTGAAAACACAAATGGGCAGGCAGTGAGAACGCATTTAATGTTTTACACACAGTCAGTTAACATCTTGTACACACGGTTCACTACCTCAGACGGAAGGCCATTTTGTTAGGACGGTTTCTTAAAAATTCACAGGAGAGGCAATCACTTGCTTCGCATGACCGTAATAATTAAGTGAAACTTTGAAACAGGCAGTTTCTACCAAAAGCACTCCAGTGGGGCACATTTTCACAACACCGGGGAGCACTAGAACATTCCAGTGAGGAGAGGTGGGCTATGCACATGCCTTTACATTGTTCCTAATACTGCTGAGCTGGGAACTGGCTCCAGGCTAAGGTCACTGAGGCCTCAGAACCGACTTCCCTTCCCAAGATGGCGGCAATTCATCCCCATGTTAGAATGTCATCGAGGAAGGTGTTTCTTCGGACAACTCAGGAGGATATAGGAAATAGCTTCTAGGACACACTGTGAATTTGTTTCGTAACAACCATATTCCAAGTGGCACTTTGCTGCTGACGTTTAAGAGAGAACATTTTAGTTTCGTTATTGCTCTGCTTGTTCCTTTTTGCCTAAGATGGCCTTTCACCCATAAACGGATCATGGTTTCAAGGCCCCATGTTTAAGGGGTGAGAAAAATCTACAGTTTATGCAAAGTGATTTAAACTAATATTAGAACCAATATTTGCTATTACACACAGCTTGCAGTTAACTGTATCCATTTGTGGTCATTCAGTTTTCCACAATCTGCCTGTGTTCATGCCAATTTCAGCTTTGGGGATTTAAAGTCCTGGCAAGTAGGGGCTGGGTTTTACTTCCTTAGAGCTCCCTAAGTCCTAAGTCAGTGTTTGCTACCAACTGATTTTTCAATGTTCTCTTTATTAAGAGGCCCTATTACACAGCGTATTCTTTATATAATCACTTCTGCTAACTTCCAGTAAGTTTCCTCTAGCAAAGGTTCAGGAAAGACAAGCATTCCTTCTTCTGGAAGCAAACGACTACTAAAAACGGCACCAAGTACACTGGAATAAAGAAATTTTATAACTTGGTCAACTTATTCTGGCCGGGACATGTTCGAATGAATTATACCACATATTCTGATCTCTCTAAAAATAAACTGCAAATGGCTGTCCATTAAATTTAGACATTATTCCTTGCTTTACTATTGAATTCTTGGTGTGAATATCAGTGGCAAAAGAAAATCTCAGCTGGGTTATAATGAAAATAGTATGACTTAAAGAAACAAGATGGTGGTTCCAAAACGTGCTTCTGGATGACCAAAAAAAAACCAAAAACCAAAAGCCAAAAAACAAAAAACCCCCAAAACCAAAACCCCCCCCAGTGTTTCAAATATTCAAACTTAGGCTAAAGGCTGAAAAGATAAAATAAAGCAATCACACAAATGAAGATTTAACGTCCAGAACTCGGTAGGGGGGTGTTGAAGGACAGGAAGGGGCTTTTGAGGAGACTGAGCCAAGGCGAGGGCTGTGAGGGCAGCTGGGCCAAAACCACAGATCCTGACGAAGACAAAACCAAGGCCCGAGAACAGGGAGGAAGCCACAAGACAGTTTCAGGTCATGAGAACTATCTTCCTAACTGAGGGGTGCTGCCACGAGGTTGCAAACATTCAGAAAAGGATAAATCCAGCTCTAGGAAAGCACTGCCCAATACTATTTTCAGTGTATAGGAAACATTTCACCCACTGCAGTATGATACTCGTCCTTTAAATCTGGAAGTGAAGAAAAATACTGCACTTGCTCTCTACTGGCTGTGGAGCCACCTCTAAGGAAATAAAAATGAAGGGAGAAAAAGTAATAGAGAGAAGTGTTAGGCAAATCGTTTTGCTGTTCCAGTGACCGACCTTGTTATATCTGTTTGCTTAGGATCAAATTTTACGATGCCTTTTTCTTGGGGTGGGGTTGTTTATATTGCCCATGAAGATGATAAAAGAAAAGTGCGTACGTTAAAACCTAATTATTAGGAGAGAAACACAGTTTTCCTGAGAGACACAGTAACTTTAAATGGTTTCACCAAGGAAGGGGGAAAGCTCTTGAGAAGCTGAAGAGACATTATTTAGTAGTAAAACCTAGTAGAGGAAACCTGCAAGTCCAGGTCAAGCACTAACCACTCCCCCCTGCTGCTGCTCTGAAAAGTCAAACTGGGAAGCACTGTCCTTTTCAGCGTGTATGAAGCCATCGTGAAATGAAACAAGCGATTTCAGTGATAAAACCCTGCCGGAGCCAAAACGGCAAAAAGTGACAGCACGGTGAGCAGGCAAAGGTGCAGTAAAATTTTAGACTTTCACTGGATGATATTCTATATATTTTTACGGTGATGAATTACTCCTAGAGAGAGTCTAATTAAGGAAGAGGAGCATATGACTCATTTAATTAATATCATAACACCCTTTTCAGCTCTGGAAGACAGAAACGTCAAAGCTGTCCATTTTAACAAATCCCACATACTCAAGCGATCATTTCTGCTTTTAAAATGCGGCTGAAGGCCATACTCTGTCCAAAAGAATGTTGCTACTTCATGAATTTACTGCAGACTTATATATTTTGCTTTAAATATAAAGAGGCAAGAGTTTGAAATGATGTGGAAGGCAACTTTGCTGTAAAGAGAGTCCCTGGAAAGAGGCCACACATAATTAGATTGTGTTTTCAGTACCTAATTCTGGATTCCCTGTGATAGGAGTTTGGTTTAAAATATGTATTCAAAACGTCATATTGGGAACTATCTTTTACCTTGACTGCAACCAGCTTAACACGGAGATCTTTCACTGAAGAATAACAGTGTCAGGCAGAGTCATGCACGGCCTGCAATGTCATCTGCATGTGGCAGCTTTGCTCCTGCAGAACTTCCGGCCCCGCCCCCCCCCAACCTAACCCACTCATTCTTACTTCTGCTCACGTGGGCAAGTGATTACAAAGTAAAAAAAGCAATGAACTATCTATTAGCACAGAAGGTCAAGCTAGGGAGCCCAGGGGCAATAAAGACTTAATAACAGTGAGCCTAGATTTCCCCACAGGTAAAAGGGGGACAGCAATATCCTCCCTCATAGGGTAATTAGCAGGTTTATATAAGATAAAAAGCATAGAACCTGGAGCCTAGCATGCAGTAGTTAGTTGGAGCCTCGTAAGAGCCTAGCATGTACAATCTTGATTCCCATTCCCAAACGGTCTTTTATCATTTACGACTGGCTCTGCCAGCTTCTAGTCACCTGTGCCCTTCCTGTCCTTTCCCTCCTGCTGCGCCCCTCCAGCTACATAATCCAAATACTTCTACTTCTTTGGCATGTCCAAAGTCTTGGTGGAAAAAACTGATGATGCCTGTCTGTAAGTTTTAAATTTATCGCTGTCCTGCTAATTCACAAACACTGGTATACTCTTTAGCATATAGAAAACCGACCTACGTAGAATTATGACTTTTCTACAATTTTTTTTAACGTTTATTCATTTTTTTGAGAGACAGAGAGTGAGTGGGGGAGGGGCAGAGAGAGAGGGAGACACAGAATCCGAAGGAGGCTCCAGGCTCTGAGCTGTCAGCACAGAGCCCGACGCGGGGCTCGAACCCACGGACCGTGAGATCATGACCTGAGCTGAAGTCGGACGCTTAACCCACTGAGCCACTCAGGCGCCCCGAATTACGACTTTTAGAGTAGAGTAATTCTTAACAGCAATGTACTCGGTTCCTGAATATTCTTATAAAATTGAGAGCAAAAAAGCTCTTACTCTAAATTTTCTTGAAAGCTTAAAGTTAATAATGTAGAAAATAGGATTGGAGAGTCTTCCCTTTAGCATAAAGGGTTACTTTATGAATAACATCATGGGGTGGTTAGCTTATTCATTGCTGATGACATATATACTTTAAAACTAAAGCTCCCTCCTACTTTAACATTAAATATGCTGGCAGTATCTAGGGTAATTCTTCAGGCCAAAAGCATTCACAGCAATACAGGCTTTGGATCTCATCACTAAAAAAAATTAAAAAAAAATTATAGAATAACATGAACATTAGTTCTCCCAAATGAATTATTTTAGACAGATATAGATTTACTGAACATAGACACAGAGACAAATAAAAGCTAACCATAATTTAGGCTGCATTCCCCTACTGCAACTGCTTAGCTTATATTAAACTGCTATTTCTTTGTTTCACCTACCATTCCCGGGCGAGCTTCTTATAAGCCTTTTTAATATCAGCCTGACTGGCTGTTCGGCTGACCCCTAGGACTCTGTATGGGTCAAAATCCAACGCAGACAGAATTTGCAGGACCAGAACCAGAACTATCAAGAACTGCCAGGAAATGCTCAATTTTTTCACTTCCATTTCTCTTCCTTTCCAGAGCTGAAATGATTGAAGAGGCAATAAGTTTCAGCGGTAGAAACCTGGACAGTCTCGCTTTTGAGGCAAAGGGCTAAGATAGACAGATGAAAAACAAAACAAACAAAAGCTGTTTGGCAGGAAAGATGTCAAGCTGTTTGACCATGTCTTTTGAAATCGACAATCTTACTACTGTTTTTGAATATCACAAATAAGAACTATTCTAGGTGAAAAGGTGAGCGGTAAGACTTAACAGCAACTTGCCAGAATCCTTGGATTAGGTTGGCTCTAGAAATGACTGAAAAATCAATGAGATGGAGAAATAAAAGCAAACGTGGGAAAACATTCATAGGAAAATCAAGGCAACTACATCTCAAATACACTAGTTCACTTATGCTGCCAATAATACTTTAAATTTAAAAATACGTGGCTTCAGAGTACTTCACTGAGTACATGCTAAATAAATTCAAGAGATCAGAAGAATTACCAAGTGCGAAACTGTGAAATGACATAGTTGTGACATTCTTGGGGTTAAATAAGTACCAACAGGGAAGTGAGATACTCTAAAAAAATTAAAAACTTGTTATGACGTTGTGTACCCCAATTCTAGTCTTTATCACCACACCCAGTGAAGCAAGCAAACAGAGAGGATGCTCTTTAATTTAACCCTCAGCAATATGGTTATTATAAATGGAGACCTAAGAGGAGAAAAACCGGTGAGAAAAAAATTTAGTTTTCCACGTGAAGGGAGATTAATGGCAAAGCCTGTAGACCAGGCATCTTCAAATGTTAAAGATCCATATCTGGTCAGGGTGGTCACTGAACTCACTGTGGGCTGGGAAATAATCCTGGTTGGTTAATGAACGAGGTAGTGCTGTATTGCACGGACATTTATGGTCAAGAATTACGAACTCTGTGATATCATACAGTGAGTTTTCACGGGTCATATTTATCCTGACTTTACATGAATTACTAACATTTTAAGGTTCAAGTGTCTAAGGTGACACCTTACTGAAGGTGGGCAAATCTCTAACAGTGGTGGATTTGGACAAGTGGAAGTCTAAACACTGACTGGGAGTGATCACAGAATTGACTGACACGATGGCCAATTTTTAGGACTGCATGCATGCTGAACCAAATCCGAAAACACATTCATTTCTTCCTTGTGGAGTCAACCTATAACCTATAAAACATGTACAGAGCGCTAAAACTCGGGAAGAGGAGCTAGCTACTGGTTAGGCACACAAGCTCCGGAAACAGACTCAAATCGGGATCCGTCCTCTACCACTTCATGACCTTGGGCAAGTTACTGAAACTTGCTAAGCCTCAGTGCCATTCATAAATGGAGGGTGAATAATACCACCTTGAAAAGATCAGCAAGGGAGTTAAACGTATGTACAGATTTACTGAACACCGGGTCGACAGTCAGAAAGGGGTACTTATTTTTTTCTACCACGCAGGGCAATCGCTGCCTTATTCCACCGTGTCAGTCGCCTCCAGTGAGGGGCCCAAGAGGCGGGGGAGGGGGCTGTTAAGTTCTTTGGCTGACAGTCTCGACCTCGACTGTGCCGGCGTCGGGGCAGGAAATCACCTGCCCAACAGGTAGGCTACCGCCCGCGGGCAGTATCCCCCAGACCGGGCAGCGGCTCCAGGAGGCACGCTCCAGGTCTGAGCTCCCGCCGGAGGTCGCAACCCTCCAGGAGACGACCGCCTCCCCCGCCGCCCACCGAGAGTCCTGGGCCCGGCCCTGTCGGCTCCCGGTTTCCCCCGGGCCCTGGGGAACCGGGAACGAGGAGGAACTGACGGGAAATCCCCGAGCCTGCCCGGCCCCGCCGCGTCCGCGGCTCCGCGCGTCACGCCGGGAAGGAGTTACCGGGAAAGGGCACCGGCCCAACCGGCTGCAGCGTCCGTGCTCCAGTCAGTCCGCCGGGCCAGGAGCCTCCCGTCCGCACCAGCGCTCGCCGGGACCTGGGGAGGGGAGAGGGGCGGGGACAAGTGGAGGGGGTCACGTGACACTTAAAGGCTCGGCGCCCGGAAGTCACGGACTGAACGGGTCGAGGGCTTCTACTTTGCGAATCTGTTTTGACCCTTGCTACCCGCCGTCTGCGCGTGGACCTGGCGCGGTTGCCATAGGAACGCGGCCCGCTCTCTGGCTGGATCCAAAGGGACGATCGTGACCAAAGAGGACAAAACGTGCCTCCTAGCGAGGCGAAGTCGCGATGCATGATGGGATGCCCCCAAGACCTCCCCGATCCAGGGAGGTGTTTCAACACTTACCGGGAGATGGCCCTCGTCTGGCAACAGTTGCTAGGGTGGGGAAGCAATCGCTGGTCCCTGTTCTCTTTAACCCTATTCATAGAATCCTAGAGCGTCAGAGTGGGAAGGGACCTTAGGGACCCTTTCTAGTCCAACTCCTCCATAAACTGATGGGGAGACTGAGGCCCAGAGAGGGGCAGGGACTTGCCCAAGGCCTAGAATCCAGGACCCCTAAACTTATTTACCAAAGCGAGATCTGCCATAGAATGTGCCAGGGACTGCCCTCGGCTCGGGGAAACGGATGTGTGTGTGGTGGGGAGGGAGGGGGAGACACAGATGAATGAGGTAAACTTTCATTGAGCCAATGAGATACGTATCCTTGGGGATATAAAGAAAGAGGTTTCTTATCCCCCCACCGCCCTGTTTTTTATTGAATTTTCTTTTCATTTATCATTGACACACTGTATCTTTTCTTTCTTTATATTTTTCATCGTCTGTCTCCTCCCACTGGAATGTAAGCTTCTAAGGGCAGGGCTTTCTGATTTGTTCAACTGTATATTCTCGATGCCTGTGTAGACCTCAGCGCAGGCAGGATCTCAATAAATATTTGTGGACTGAGTGAATAAATGGGGCTGAGGTTTTGATGCTCAGGAGAATGGATTCTAAGGTAGACTTGAATCAGGTTCAGCTTTAAATCTTGAACGGCCTTGTGCCACTTGCTACTCTGTGACCTTGAACAGACACCACTTCCTCCAGCTCCAGCGTCCCCCATCTGTAAAATGGGGGGAAAGAATGGTTTTTGGTATTCCTTTGATAGGACTGTAGTCAAGGATAAGTGTGATAACACAATGTAAAGTGACTAGCACAATGGCTGGGACTTAGCAAATGTTCAGCAAACAGGAGCAATTATTTCTGAAAGGTGGAAGTGAGCTGTACAAACTGGGAGTTCAGAAGAGTAGATTTCTGCCTTTTTTTTTTTTTTTTCTTTGTGGGAGGTGCTAGGGTGGGAAGGAAGGAAGAAGGGGATTCAAGGCCGTGTAATGTGGGCTTGGTTGGATGAGACAGGCGAGTTTGGAACAGTAAACGACGAGATCTGGGCACCGGGCGGGGGCAGGAGAATTATGGTTTTATTACTGGCGGGAAGGGGGCTAGAGGACACTGAGGCAGGGAGGGGGTTGAATGGGGCTGGACAGACCATCGCCCCAGGCACGGGTGTCCCTCTTGCCAGCAGTATAACCCCCTCCGAGCTTTTTTTTTTTTAAGTTTAGATTTATTTATTTATTTATTTGAGAGAGAGAGAGAGAGAGAGAGAGGGAGAGAGAGAGAGAGAAAGCGAGCAGCTAGTGGGGTAGGGGCAGAGAGAGGGAGACAGGGTCGCACGCAGGCTCTGCGCTGACAGCAGAGAGCCCCATGCGGGGCTCCAACCGTGAGATCACGACCTGAGCCAAATTCAGACGCTTAACCACATTTAACCGACTGAACTACCCAGGGGCCGCCCCCGCCCCCTACCCCCGAACCCCCACCCTCCGAGTTTCTGTAAAAGCGGAAAGAGGCTACCTTTTGGTTAGGGCTGGCTGCCTGGACTAGGGGCGCGCCCTGGGGGCGGTGCCCGTTGCGGGGTGTGTCTTGGGGGGCGGTGCGGGGCGCGGAGGCGGAGTCGCAAGGCGGAAGTGGTGCCGTGGGTGGCCTGGGGCGGGCCCGGGGGGGCGAGGGGCGATGCAGGGGCGGAGCGCGTCGCGGCGGCCGGTGCCGGGGCGGGTCCTGGGCGGCGGGCGGGGCGCCGCGGCCGAGGCCCGGAAGCGGACCGAGGCCGCCCGGGTCCCAGCCGTCGGGCCGCCATGGACGAGGCTGACCGGCGGCTCCTGCGGCGGTGTCGGGTGCGGCTGGTCGGCGAGCTGCAGGTGGCCTCGCTCTGGGACGCTCTGCTGACCCGCCAGCTCTTCACGCCCGCGATGATCGAGGACATCCAGGTGCGCCCCGTTTCCAGCGCCGCCCGCAGACTTCACGTCCCGGCTGGGGTCAGCGAGGCCGCGCCGAGAGGGTTGCTGAAGGCACAGCATGTCTTAAAGGCCGAGCGCCCGCCTTCCCCTCCCCGCCTGTGCCCCCGGTACCCATCCCCTTTGGGGAATCATCATGTGGGAACCCCCTTTTCCCTCACGGCGTTGAGCGCACTAGATCGCCCAGCCGAACCGTGCAATACCCAACACCTCTTCCAGGGCTTGCTAGAGCGATTCCACGGCCAGCACCACCAGCGTGCACCGTTGGCTGCTGGAGCCCTGTGCTTCTGGCCGGGATGGAGGCCTGTGTCTTACCTGCTGGCAAGAAGGTTCAGGGCGCCCAGCTGGGGTGTCACACTGCCTGGTTCTGTGTCCCTGGCTAAGTCGTTGATCCACTGTGAGCCTCAGTTTTCTGGGCTGTGAAATGGGACAACAGTAGTATTGTGAGAGCTACATGAGATAGTGGGTGTGGAACACAATTGCGTCAGGCCCAGAGTGAGGGCTTAGCTGGCTGTGCCCTGTCCTCTTTGGCCAGCCCCTCCTGTGCTGAGTTTATGTTTCCTAAGGGGTTTTAGAAAAGGGGGGGGTGGTGGTGGTGCTGATGCAGGGAATGAAGAAAATAATAAAGTGAACATGTGAGGTTCTCTTTAAAAGCAGTTTCATGTCTTTGTGTTATTTGACCCTCGCCACAGGCCTGTGAGGTAAGGAGGTTCCACGAGGTATTTCCTACCAGGAGGGGCAGTGGGTGTGTGCTGCTTTCTGGGGCCTCTGGCCAGTGCCCTATGGGCTGCTTGCAGACTGTCCATTTTCTGCATCATCCAGGAGCTTGGCCTGACCTAGTGAGGAAGTCTTTAATAGGATAAGTGTCGTATGAAAAATTAGCAGTGAATATTAGTATTAGAAGAAGTCTCATGAGAATCTGCTGTGTGACCTGAACTGAATAGTGGAAATGGTTTGAGACCATTTCCTTGCCTTCAGATACATTCACAGGGGTTGCAAATTCAGATGCCCACAGAGGCCCAAGAGATGGGCACCGCGGTGGGTGGCCCCCCCCGCTCCAGCTCAGTCTGGCCATTCCAGAATGCTGGCTCCGTGTTTCCAGATCTCTCACGTTACGTAAAAAGAAGTTGCAAGTCCTGATTTTGATGTCAAATTCCCTGATTCTAGATGTTAGCAACAGATTCAGGTTTTCGAAGTACTGTCACATGAACGAGAGGCTGCCATTTGCCACCCCTGGTTTGGCTGAGCCGCATGGATCTGGGTCCTCATCCTGGTTTTGGTACATATTAGTCGCAATGCCTTGCTGAGACTCAGTTTCCCTCATCTGTAAAGTGAGGAGAATTGTAATTTAACCCCGTAAGGTTACTGAGGGGGGGACTAGATGAAATGATGCATTTAACACGGGGTCTGTCTTACTGTGAGTGTTCTGGAAATGCTGAAAGGCACGTAGCTATTTTGTTAGTGAGGATTATCTTTGCAGTGACATTACAGATCTGTGGCGTTCAACTTAGCAGCCATTAGCCACCCGAGGCTATTTAAGTGTAAGTCTGAAGTAATTAATGTTAAGTAAAATAGAACACTTGCAGGGCACCTGGGTGGCTAAGTCAGTTAGGCATCCATCTTCGGCTCAGGTCATGAGCTCGCAGTTTGTGAGTTTGAGCCCCGCTTCGGGCTCTGTGCTGACAGCTTGGAGCCTGCTTCAGATTCTGTGTCGCCCTCTCTCTCTCTGCTCCTCCCCCACTCACATTCTGTCTCTCTCTCTCAAAAATAAATATTAAAAAACATTGGAAAAAATAGCAAATTCAGTTCCCCAGCTGTAGGACCCAAGTACTCAGGAGCCACATGGGACTCATGCGTTTGGACAGAGCAGATGAAGGACATTTCTATCATCACAGGAAGTTCCCTTGGACAGTGCTGCTCTAGGATATTTGAGGAGAGGGTGATGTCTTACCCCTGTGAGGAACTTGGCCAGAGTGGGTCTCAAAGGACAGCGAGCTGACGAATAGCTTCTTCCTCCTTTTCCCTGTGTTGGTGACCAGCCCCACCATCCCGACACCCGTAAACCTCAACCTTTTCTGCATCGTCACGGTCCGCCCAATTGATGCCCAAATCCCGTGCATTCTCCTTCCTTATTAAAAAAAGTTTTTTTTAATGTTTATTTATTTCTGAGAGAGAGAGAGAGAATGGGGGAGGGGCAGAGAGCGAGGGAGACACAGAATCCGAAGCAGGCTCCAGGCTCCGAGCTGTCAGCACAGAGCCCAACGCGGGGCTCGAACCCACGAACCGCGAGATCATGACCTGAGCTGAAGTCGGACGCTCAACCGACTGAGCCACCCAGGCGCCCCTCTCCTTCCGTATTTTTCTGGTCTGTCCACTTATTTCTCTCCATTCCTGCTACACTGTCTTTGCCACCACCCGACCTGGCTGTGGCTCACCCTCTTCCACCGTCTACCCTGCCTCCAGGATGATTTTTCTCAGAGGCAGCTCTGACTCTGTCACTCGTAAAGGTCCTCAGCGGCTTCTCCCGGCTGTTTCGGCACACCGCACAGAGGCCTCCCCCTCGCTGCTGTTTCCCACTCCAGCTTACGTTTCATTTCTCTGAATCCGCGATTCACTTCCTAACGTTCCCTGGGGTCTCCGTGAAGACATCCCCTCCTGGAGGACTCCCTGGCTTCCCAAGGCTAAGTTGGATGGCCCTGGACCCTCCTGCTGGCACTTCTCTCCTTGGTGTGCCACTGTTGATGTGTCTGTTTGCATTCCGCGCCCAGATGTCTGCTTCTTGAGGACTGAGAATGTTCGCTGCTGTATTTTCACCACTTAGCACAGCGCTGGGCTCATGGGAGATGCCTCCAAAATGCAGAATGAATAGATAAGCAAAGGCTGGCCGGTGGCAAACACTCCGTGTAACCACAGGCTCAGTTTTTGCCCTCGTGCCTGACTGGTCAGACTTATACCAGATGGGAAGTGTTGGGGGCCGGGGGGGACATGGTGAGAGTCCCAGGAAATCGTGTGGCTAATAGTGCCGTGTCTTTTTTTCCAAACAGCATGCGGGCTCAGGGTCTCGGAGCGATCAGGTCAGGCAGCTTGTCATAGATCTAGAGACCCGAGGGAGTCAGGCCCTTCCTTTGTTCATCTCCTGCTTAGAGGACACAGGCCAGGATGCGCTGGCTTCATTGCTGAGAATGGGTCGGCAAGCAGAAAAGCAGAATCCACAGGCCGTCAGACCCCTGGACCTCATGCCTGTGGTGGTTGGACCAATGGGCCTCAAACCAGAGGAGCTCAGAAGGAGGCAGTATCCTTTAAAGCCGACTCCGGAAAAACTCACTCCAGTGGTGTTGGGGCCCGAGGAGCTGTGGCCAGCCAAGCTGCGGCCAGAGGTTCTCAGACCAGAGGTGCCTAGGCCAGTGGACATTGGTTCTGGACCATTCAGTGATATCTGTGAGTACCAAGACCACGGTCGGTATGCAGTTGGAACTCTATATGCCTGCTACCCCTTTCTCCCTCTCTTCCTTCTTCTGGGACTACAATAAAGCATAGATTGTTTCTTTTCATGATAACCCATCATTCATGTAGGCTTTCTTCACTCTTTTTTGTTCTTTTCTCTTTGCTCTCTGAGTGGGTAATTTCAAATGAGTTGTCTTCTACTTCACAGATTCTTTCTTGTGCGTGATCGAATCTGATGTTGATGTCGTCTGTTGCATTCCTTTCAATTCATTCAGTGCATCCTTCAGCTCCCGTATTTCTATTTGGTTCTTTTTGTGTGGTTTCTATCTTTTAAACTTCTTGTTTTGGTCATGTATTGTTTTCCTGCTTTTGTTACGTTGGCTTTCTGTGTACTCTTGTAGCTTACTGAGCTTCCTTGAAACAGTGATTTTGAATTGTCAGGCACATTGCAGATTACTATTTCTTTGGGGTCAGTTACTGGGAAATTATTGTGCTCCTTTGGCGGGGTCCTATTTCCTTGATTTCTCGTGTTTCTTGAAGTCATGTGTTGGCTTTGCATTTGAAGGAGGAGCCAACTCCTTGCTGACTAACCTCTTCAGTGCGTCCGATCTCGGATTTTTTTTTTTGCACAAGCAGTGTTTTGGAACTTCTCTGCTGGATTCCCAGAGTTCGACAAAGGTGGTCTCAATTATGGATGATGTGAAAATTGGTGTTCTTTGTTGGGGAAGGCAGTAGAAAACTCTTGTTCTGCCATTTTGTTGATGTCCCTCTCTCACTTTGTGGATGGATACTACTGATTTGGGGAATGAATGCATTTTTCAGTCGTGGATGATAGTTGTATTTTTGGGGGTGCAGTGAGATTTTGGAAATGAGCAATAGTTTCAGATTTAAGGCTGTGAACTGTAGGATTCTTCAGGAAGATAAAACCATTTCCTTTTTGTTTGTTTGTTTAACTAAAGTTTATGTTGAGAGAGAGAGTGCGTGCAGGGAAGGGGCAGAGAGAAAGGGAGAGAGAGAGGATCCCAAGCAGGCTCTGCACTGTCAGCACAGAGCCTGACGTGGGGCTTGAACTCACAAACTGTGAGATCATGACCCGAGCTGAAACCAAGAGTCGGACGCTTAACTGACTGAGCCACCCAGGTTCCCCTAAAACCGTTTCTAATTAAAAATGGGATGTGAATGCTCTTCTGGCATGGCTTTGAAACTCATAAGAGGATAGTTCCCCGTAAGGGGTCCAGGCCCTCTGTGAACAATGAATGGCACCATATTGTTGGATCATGAGAATAGATTCCAGTGCAACTCAACTCAGCATTGCAACTCTGCGATAACCACACAGTTCTCTTTGTTTAAGAAAGAAAAGAAGTCCTAACTACCATAGAGGCTGGGGGTCATTGGACTTCTTGCTAATTGAAATGAAAACTCCTTTGACACCGAAGGAAACATTGCCACCGTTACTCGTTTAATCATTCTGCCAATCTTTCCCGAGGACTTTCTGGGTGCTGGGCTCCATGGATTCCACAGACAGGAAGTGTCCACTCTCCTGGAGCTTCCCTCATGCCTTTCTGGTTTAGAATTTCGTATAGATGGAATCACACCACATACATTCTTCTGGCTTCTTTTCCCTGGCCTAATGTTTCGTGGCTGTCCGTGGCAATGCACGTGTCAGTACCTGCTTTCTTTTCAGTCTGTGGAGTGTTGCCTTGCATGGCTTTTATCATAAATTGCTTATCTGTCAACTTGTTGATGAACATTTTAGGTTGTTTCTAATTCTGGGCATGAAGAATAAGGCTTCAGTGATCCTCCACGGCTGGCTTTTTTTATGCCCCATTGCGCTCCTTTCTCTTGGGCATATACCCGGAAATGGAATTGATGGTCAGAGGGTAGGTGTGTGTTTAACGTCATTGGAAATTTCTAAGCAGTTCTGCAAGGTGGCTGTGCCCCTAGACTCCCACCAGCAGTGCCGGAGGCTTCCCGAGTTCTCGCCCTTCTGTTTTCAAAGTCCCTTGCCCTGCTCCTGCTGGGCCAGACATTCACGTTTTCTCTCCTTTTCTCTCTCTCCAGGTGCTCAGGAAATTTCGAAGCGAAATGCTGATTTGGTGAGTCTTTATGTGATTTGGGGCCAGCTATGTTGGCCTTGGGCTCGTCTGCTCTGCACTTCCCAGGCCCTTCCCCCTGCCGGTGGGTCAGGAGCCCCAGCTGGAGAGAGGGCCCCAGGCCCCCCTGTAGCTCCCTGGCCCTGGCACAGCTCTTCCTGGAGCAGGCTGTCCAACCCTACCGGCTCTTTGCTCCTCTGTGAAGTCAGGGGGTCAGACCTCACGTGAGGCGGGCCTCACAACTGGCCGTGGGACTGAGTCACTCCCTCTTGTTGACAGCATTTGTTGGCTTGACCCCTGCGTGCCAGTCCTGGGCTTCATGCCGGGATACCTGGGAGCGGACCCCTTGTGTTTCTAGCCCTTGTGGAGCCATCGGCCTAGCAGAGGCTGCTTACACAAAGAAATATCTAAATCTAAATCTAAATCTAAATCTGAGTCTGAGTCTGAGTCTAAGCCTAAGTCTAAATCTAAATCTTAAGTACTGTGACAAAAAGAACAGGCTGCGATGAGGGAGGATTCCAAGGGAGAAGGGGAGTCTGGCCGGGAAATGGCATCCGTACTCTGAGGGTGGATCTGGGCACAAGTCTGTCGACAGAGCGCTACCCCCGCCCCCCCATGGTTCTCAGGTGCTCCTCGGACGGGACAGTCTGTCCGGTCCTTTGGGGGCGAACGGCTCTGGGGGTTGAGTTTCCCAGCTGAGTGCTGCCGTGGGAACTGGTCTTCTCTCCCAAGCTGGCTGTTTGCGTGTCATACCGTTCGTGCTCACGCCCATCTGGTTTGCCGTCCGTTTGCTTCTGCCCCGGAATGCCGGGTGTAGGCCTGCTGCTACTCGGTCAGAGAGAGGGCAGACCCCACTTTCTGTCCCACGTCTCCAGACCGTCCACCGCATGAGTGCAAACCTGGGGCTCGCCTTCGCTCCTGGGGAGTGCGGCGAGACCCCGGTTGACGTGGGTCCCTGTGCTTGGGCAGGCGTATGTCCTGAACGCGGACCCCTGTGGCCACTGCCTCATCATCAACAACATGAACTTCTGCCTCGAGTCGAGGCTCCAGACCCGTACCGGCTCCAATATCGACTGTGAGAAGTTGCAGCGACGTTTCTCCTTGCTGCATTTCGTGGTGGAGGTGAAGCACGACCAGACGGCCAAGGTCCGGTCACTGCCTGTGGTCAGGGACGGGGGGTGGGCTGGGACAAGGGTCCTGGGAGAGACCCGAAAGCAAGCGACTCCCCGACACCCGCCCTTAGGACTGTAGCCCCGGGAGAGGCAGCATGGCTCAGTGGGTACCAGTTCGAGCTGCAGGCTCAGAGAGACCTGGGTTGTGGACTCCCGCTCCCTGCCGCGTGACTCCGGAGTTTTAGTCTCCTTGTCTAGACAGCAGGCACGGTACTCACCTCTTAGGGGCATCGTGAACAGCACCCAAGCACGGCACCTTGTCCCCAAGAACGGTGGCTACTGTGGCTGTTAGGACTGTCCTTACTGCAGTATTGGCCCTGGGAGCAGGGAAAGTGCTCTGCCCGGGAGGGCCCAGGATGGGGACCTGATCCGTCAATGGCCTGGCTCATCTGTGACCTTGTCTTGTAGCAAATGGTCCAGGCGTTGGTGGAGCTGGCGCGGCGGGACCACGGTGCTCTGGACTGCTGCGTGGTGGTCATCCTCTCTCACGGCTGTCAGGTACGAGCTGCCCGGAGACGCTCCGCTGAGAGGCCATGAAGGAGCCCTGTCCCTTCCTGTGTCCAAGACACCCTGGGCTTTGTGGGCAGAGCCGTGGGGCCCTGTCTATCTCCTGTTGTTTTCCTGGGAGCCATCCGGCCCTCTGAGGAAATGGATGCCCCTCCTGGGAGAAGCAGGGAGGAGACGAATTCTGCTCACAGAGCTCCTAGCCTGGATTTTGTTCAGAGTCGGGCACTGCACACAGGGGCTCGCAGCTCCTGCCTCCGTCTTGCATTGTCCCAGGCCCTTTGCTGTGGGCTGGGTGTCAGGACACTGGGACGCCCTCTGGGCTTGGCCGCTAATGTGCTGGGTCATCGTCGTGGCCCAGCACCTCCCGCTTCCTGGGCCTCAACTTCCTCATCTTTACAGCTGAGCGTTGGCACAGGTCAGAAGCTCCAAGCGGGAGGCCTGTCGTCCCCTGTGGGGGTTTCACAGTGTTTTCCAAACTGGCAACTGTCGCACAAAAATCAGGATTTCCAGCTTCTCTTGAAAAACCACAGTGGTCGGGCCTTACTAGGCCACATCCTCACAGAGCAAAACTCTGGCCTACAGCTGGGCAGGGACTGCCCCTTTTCATTCGTGGTGTGACCCCTGGACCGGCAGCATAGGCCTCACCAGGAAATCATGGGAAATTCAGACTCTCAGGCCTTGCCACAGACCTTTTCACGGAGAGCCTGTGCGTTGACAAGGTCCCGTCCACATAAAGTTTGAGAAGAACTGGCCTAGAGCAGTAGCTCTCAATGCTTACCTGCATCAGAAGCTCCTGAAAGACCACATTGCTGGTCCCCACCACCAGGGTTCCTGATTTAGATCTAGGGGGGAGCCCAGGAATCAGCAGGTCTTACAGGTTCCCAAGTGATGCTGATGCCTCTGGTCCAGGGACCACACTTTGAGAACCACTGATCTAGAAGAAGCTGGCTGGCACTCTCCCATTAGGCTGCTTTAGCCATGGGAGTCTGAGACCCTTCGAATAGATGCTGACCAGGGCCCTTCCAGAACGAACCTCTGTCTAAATCAGCCTTGTGCCCCTGGCTGGGGCCTTCTAAATGCTTGACCCCCATAAAGCCTCTGGACAGTGGTTGGATTCCTCCTCCAACTTCTTGGTTTTGTAACCAGGATTCTTGGTCTTCTAGGCCAGCCACCGCCAGTTCCCAGGGGCTGTTTATGGCACAGATGGCTGTCCTGTGTCCATCGAGAAAATTGTGAACATCTTCAATGGATCCGGCTGCCCCAGCTTGGGAGGGAAGCCCAAGCTCTTCTTTATCCAGGCCTGTGGTGGCGGTAAGCAGGTCCTCAGTCTCCCTGCAGGTGACTCTAGTGGGGAAGGAGCCGCCCCCCTGCCTCCTCCTCCGTCCAGCCCCTCCTGATGCCCAAGGGGGTGTGTCCAGGCAGTCAGAGGGTCCCAGACATGGTCCCTTTGTCCACACTGCAGTATCTCCCTCCGGTTAGAGTAGGCCCCAGCTGTGTCCAGCCTGTAGAGGTTAGAGCCTCTACCGTGTCACCGTGCGGTAGCCTCAGGGCCTCATTCAGCTCTGGCAGCTTCAACTCCAGAGACTCAGTAGTAACAAAGCAGGGGACAGAGAAAAAAAAAAAAGCCCTTTCATTTTCCTTATCATTCTCCCGACCTCCCTCAGCTAGACCCTCTTTCCACTGGCCCAGAGGAAGGGAGGCCGGAGCGAAACCAATTATTAGAATTGCCAAAGGCCCAAGTACTGGAGATGTCAGTAATTTTTAAGGATCGTTTGGATCCTTTGCGATTTTGCCATATGCCCCGACTTTAAACCTAAGTCCGACGTCACCATTACCTGGTTTTCTTATAAAGTGAAAAAAAAAAAAAAAAAAAAAAAAGGAAGGAAGAGAGAACATTGTGTGTCCTGAATGATGGGACATGATGGCAGAGGTGGGGGACACTGGGCATCCTGTCCCAGGGCGTTCCCTTGGCCCAGGGCTCTTCAAGGGCAAGGATGTCTGAAAGACACGCCAGTTCCTTGTCCCCCAGCCCCCTCTGCGTTGTTGTACCACCGAGCTTATCCAGCCGGCCCAAAGGGGGCGCCATTCACACCAGCGACCTGTTCCTGTAGCATAACCTTCTGAACGCGTCCATCTGTCCCCTACTGTTCCACGTTGGCAGGGGTGATGTGAGGGGATGTGGCTCGTCTAGGTGAGCAGGCTCTGGTCACGTGATTCATCTGATACGTGTGTACTGAGTATCTGCTGTATACACCAGGCTGTGTGTTCGGTGTTCGAGGTACAAGCCACACAGGGTCTCTGTCCCCTGGAATTTATAATGTGACTGGAACTGTATCAAGTCACTGTCGTGACCCATGCCCGTAACTCGGCCATGGGTGACTGAGAACCCCAGGTTCGATCTTGGTGGCTACTTCGTTCCTGCACAAACACAGGCCAGCTAATCTCTAGAAGTCTTGGCAAGTAGGGATAATCACAGGACCCACGTCCTAGCGTCCCCGTGAAATATTTAGCGCACGAGTTGGTGCATGTGCGGCACTGAACGCAGTGCCTGGCTCATTTGCATCACTGCAAACCTGGACTCTCCCCCTCCCCTAACCCCAGAGCACCCCGTGTCACCTAAGAGCCCCCTGAGCCCAGCACGGTTACCTGAGAGTGCTGGTAATGGGAAGGTGGAAAGGCTGCCGCTCTCGGAGTTGTAGAAATCCTAGCTCGTCGTTGTTTTACGACCCAGAATGTGTCGCCCAGTGATGTTGTTAACTCTGAAGCGAGTGGTCCTTTCCTGTGTGAATAGAATAAAAGATGAAACAGGCAAGGGAACTGTGGACGAAGGGTGAGCTGGGACACCTACTTTCTGGAAAGTCATGGTTAGCTGGTCTTCCGGCTCAGTGCCCCCTCATCGCCCATTCTCGGCAGCACAGAGGGTCTTTCCTGTGTCACTCTCCGGACTCCTCAGCAGGCCCACAAGGTCCGCGGGGATCTGGCCCGGGCCATTTTTCGTCCCCCAGCCTGGCACGCCGTGTCCCGCCCCAGCGCCGTTCAGCCCTCCCAGACTCTGGCTTGCTCCTCAGCCCTCCCTGTGCCATCCCTCTGCCTGCCCTCCTGGCCTACTCTTTAAAAAAAAAAATTTTTTTTTAATGTGTTTATTTTTGAGAGAGACAGAGCGTGAGCGGGGGCAGGGCAGGGAGAGAGGGAGACGCAGCATCCGAAGCCGGCTCCAGGCTCCGAGCTGTCAGCACAGAGCCCGAGGCCGGGCTCGAACTCACGAACTGAGAGATCGTGACCTGAGCCGAAGTCGGACGCTTATGAGTCACCCAGGTGCCCCTCTTTTTTTTTTTTTTTTTTTTTTGTTTTTTTTTGTTTAAGGATTTTACTTTTAAATAATCTCTGTGCCCAATGTGGGGCTCGAACTCACAACCCTGAGATCAAGAGGCCTGTGCTCCACCAACTGAGCTGGCCAGGCACCCCTCCTGGCCTACTCTTAATCATCCATTCTTCTAGTTACAGCTTATGGTCTCTGTGTCCGGGAAGTCTTCCCTATACACCCCCTCCCTTGCACAGAGTCAGGGTTAGTCTCTGTGCTCACGCAGCCCCTGTCCTTCCCTTGTCACAGCGCTTTCTCCTTGTATTGAGATGGCCTCATCCCCTGGTCGGCTCTTCGAGGCCAAGGCCAGGCCCCTCTGGTCCCCCCAGACCTGCCACAGAGCTCACAGGATGGTTGCATCTTATGTGCCTCCTAATTATTCGATTTGAAACAGAACCATATAAAAATCACATAAGCAAAATTTTAAATAATGGAGACTCCCTCCACCACAAAACACCCACCTTAGTGGGAGGAGCAAGATTTCAAAGCTGCAATGCAGTGATCACGATTCTGCCTTTGGAATTCTGGGCCCTGCTCAGCCCCCCGGCCCGCTATTGACCTTGTGGGTAACGCTGTGGCCACACGGGGGCGGCACGGTGCTGAGAACAGAAATGCTGCCGGGTCTGCAGTCTGCACCCGTGTTCTGCAGGGTGGCCTCTTGTTTACGGCCATCTGAACGTCTGCCCTGGGTTTCGGTGACTGTTGTGTTGCTTTGGTAACATCCACTGTCGTTACAACTTAAAACAGTTTTCAAATCCTTTGACGTGTCGTGCCCCCCACCGGTAAGAGGTAGGGGTGCCTACCCTGGAGCAGAGATCCCTGCCTCCAAGTGAGTAGCGCGGGTGTGGAATGTCAGTGAGTAGATAGCGCGATTCGGCATCTAGCGTGATGCACTTGGCCGAAGCTGAGCGGCCTCTGTTAGCCCGAGCTGTTCATTTTGGGGCAACCCCTCTTTAGACTTCTAGAAATCACTCCGAGAAGGCAGAAGGAGGAACAGCGTGCTGCCGTGGTGGTTGTGGGTTTTATATGCTGATAAATCCTGCTGTGTGTTCATTCTTCTGGGGAAGTCAGTCTGCCTTACGGAGGGGTTTGGATTTGCGAGTCTGTCTGAGAACAAACCGTGTGTGAGACAGATAACCCCGGGGGCGAGGCTTTCGCATCAGGTTTGTCTGTCGCATGAGGAGGACGCGGGAATGGAGATTCCTGTCTCTCCCAGATTCCCCTTTCGGAGCCCACCGTGTCTTCTCCGGCTTCCCCAGGTCGTCCCTCTGCCCACCTCTGCCTGCTTCCCCAGGTCGTCCCTCTGCCCACCTCTGCCTGCTTAAGCCAGGCTTCCCCCACAGCAGTGCCCCAGCCTTTCCTGCCACCCATATCTCACGTCCCTGCCCCTGTTCCACTGCAAGTCACTTCCAGACACCCGGGTAGAATCCCAGCCCCTGAAGGTTAGCTGTGAGAACAAAAACAGATTACCAAGTTCCCGAGTCAGGTGTATGGAGTGAGAGGCCCATAGATGTTGGGGCTATCATTATGGGGTTGCCAGAATCATCCTTGCCCTGTCTCTGCCCCCTGCCGAGGGAGCCGACTGAGCCAGCCGGGTGCCCCTACAAAGCCTTTTTAAAATCACGGTTTGTGGGGCGCCTGGGTGGCTTAGTTGGTTAAGCGTCCGACTCTTGAGTCTGGCTCAGGTCATGATCTCGCGGTTCATGAGTTCGAACCCCGCGCTTGGGATTCTCTGTCTCCCTTTCTCTCTGCCTCTTTCTCTCTCTCTCAAAAATAAATAAACGTTTTTTAAAAATTAAAAAAATAAAATCATGGTTTGTGACACACACACACACACACACACACACGCACGCACAGACTACCCCTGGGGTACAGAGCACCCACACAGAAACCGAAGAAGACACAAAAGAAGAAGACGGGGTCCTGCTTTCTGGGGAGCTGAATGCCCAAACAGAAACATCTATGCCCTCAATTTACATTGAGACTTAGGTTTAAAAAACTGACATCGAACTCGTCTCTTTGCTTTTTGGGGGTGGACAGGGATAGAGTTGAGGAAACAGTCCGTCATACGACAGTGTTCCCTCCCTTTCAGACAACTGAGCGGAGAAAAATTGCCATTCTTGGCTTCTGTCTTACGAATGCCAAGTAAGGTGGATCTTGTGAGCAATTCGACCTTGTGCAATCTTGCCTCGGCTGCTGGAAAGCACAAAGCCAAACACACGGGCCACCTCTAGCAAGCACGCGGGACCTTACAACATGCATTTCTGGATCCCAAATGTACTCTTCTTCTGCCCTTGAAGTTTTACGTCTTCTCTATTTTATTCTGCTCTTATCATTTGCGCCTACTAAGCTATCTTCTTTTAGGGAATCAAAGAAGGCATCAAATCATAGGTCGTGAGATTTTGGCCATGTTTATACCTTCTGACCCAGTAGTTCCCTAAGGAAATAATTCAAGTGAAGTCAAAACGCTCTACATAAAACAGGGTGCCTGGGTGGCTCAGTTGGTTAAGCATCCAACTTGGGTTCAGGTCATGATCTCGCGGTCCGTGGGTTCGAGTCCCGCATCGGGCTCTGTGCTCACAGCTCAGAGCCTGGAGCCTGCTTCAGATGCTGTGTCTCTCTCTCTCTCTGCCCCTCCCCTGCTTGCACTCTTCTCTCTCTCTCTGTCTCAAAACTAAACGTTAAAATAATAATAATAATGATAAAAATCCTCTATGTAAAGACACCTGTGGCCACATGAGCCAAAAGCTGGATATCATCAAAATAGCCAACATTAAGGAAATGGATCAGTGAGGGCGTATCACTGAAACAGACCATGATAAAGCCATTTGAACTAGCTGTGATGGGGACTGTGGAGATGTGAAGAAATGCTCCCGGGACAATGTGCCCGTGGGCCACAACCCAAAGGTTAAGAGGCAGAAATGGGGGTAGCTGTGTCAGGCTTGCAAGATCCTGGATGATTTCCTTAGCCGTATTTTCTGTCTTTTCCATTTGAAAATCCTAATTCCCCCCCCCCCCCCCCCCACACACACACAGCAGCAGACCTGGAAACCAGGGGTCAGGGCAGGACTCGGGCCACGCACGGCTCCCATCACAGAGCCATCGGGATGGCGACATGGCAGGAGGTTCTCCGGGGACGAGCTCCCCGGAGGGAGAGCTCCCTGCAGGGTGCAGTGTGCTACTCCAGACAGAAAGCAGCTAAAAGGAGCTTCTGTAAAAGCAGAGGGCAGAGTGGCCCGGAGGGTTCCTTAGGGAAGGGTTTCTGGAGCCCTTCCGGGGGCTGAGGCAACCCCCCCTTTCAAGGCTGAATAAAGCAAATTGTTTTTTTAATGACGTGAGGTCGACCACTGTAGCCATTTTCAAGTGTATACAATTCAGCGGCTGGGAGTACGTTCACAAGTGTGCAACGATCACCATTCCCTGATTCCAGAACTTTCTCGTCGCCCCAGACTGAAACCTCATACCCCTCAGGGCTCACTCCCCCTTCCTGCCTCCTCTCAATCCCGGGCAACCGCTCACCTGCTTTCTTCTCCACGGATTTGCCCCTTCTGGGTCTTTCACGTGAACGGAGCCAGATACGTGGCTTCTCGCATCTGGTTCTTTGGCTCAGCGTGTTTTTCGTGTCTACCCACATGGCCCTAGGTATCAGCACTTTATCCCTCTTTAAGCCTGGGTGAAATTCCACTGGCTGTCTGCGCCACCTTCTGTGTATCCGTTCATCTGTCAGCGGACACTTGGGGTGTCCCCACCTGTTGCCTGTTGTGAATGATGCTGCTGTGAACTTCGCTGTGCCAGGATTTGTTTGAACTTCTGTTTTTAGTTCTCTTGGGTGTGTACCTCTTAAGTTGCTTTTACGGCTTTTGTTTTTAGTAGTTATTTATTTTTGAGAGACAGAGAGACAGGGAGTGAGTGGGAGAGGGGCAGAAAGAGGGAGACACAATCTGAAGCGGGCTCCAGGCTCCGAGCTGTCAGCACAGAGCCCGACGCGGGGCTCGAACCCACAAACCATGAGATCATGACCTGAGCCGCAGTTGGACACAACTGACTGAGCCACCCAGGTGCCCCTTGTTTCTACAGCTTTAGAAAAGAAATCTCTGCACCCCCGTCCCAATTTCTGCCTAATGGGTGTGCAAAACTTTTGTCACAGTAAAAAGTAAAGCTTCGGTTTCTGTTTCTCGCTCAGCGCTGGAACCCTGGCTCCGGAGGGAATCAGGCAGTCTCGGGCTGGGGCGGGCCGGGTGTCGCCAAGAAGCAAGGAGCAGGGGCTCTGGTCGGTGTTTCAGTGATGAATGCTGTCCGTTTTTGCTTCCTGCAGAGCGGAAAGACCATGGGGTTGAGGTGGCCTCCACGTCCCCTGAAGACAGGACCCCTGGCAGTGACTCCGAGCCAGACGCTGTCCCGTTCCAGGAAGGCCCAGGCACCTTTGACCAGCCGGACGCCGTGTCTAGTTTGCCCACACCCAGTGACATCTTTGTGTCCTACTCCACCTTCCCAGGTGAGCACATCAGGTGTCCTCCCAGCCGGCGGGTCCCCCTGTCAGCCCTAGAAGCAGCGGTGTTGTTAAGGAGCGACCTGGGGGTGACTTGGCCCTGAGTCTTGCCATCTGCGGGACCCCGAGCAAGTCACTTCGCCTCTCTGAGCCTCAGCTAGGATGCAGAATTCAAGGAGGCCTGTGCTCTTGGGTTTGTGTGCCTCACTTGCCTCACCCGTGTCCTGGCCCCGCCTCAGGATTCTCATCTTTAAAATGGGAAGAGCAGTCGTATGTCAGGGGTCGTCGCGGGGATTAGCAAGGTGGCTAGCACATCCCCGAGCACAGTGCCTGGCACGTAGCAGGCGTGACGGGCATTAGTGTCCTTCCTTTCTTAGCCCTTGGGTGAGTCACTTGACTTCTCGGAGCCTCGGTTCCCTTGCTGGGAAGGCGGGAACCAGAACCAAAGTCCCAAGGCGGTGGTGGCCTCACGACCACGCAAGAAGGTCGTGAACAGGACGGGGCGCAGAGATGTGTGGATGTGTGAATGGGTCCAAGTCCACAGGTGGCCCCAGTCGGGGTGTGGGGGGCTCTTAGCGGCTCTCCGATAAAGTTCCGCCTCTCTGCTTCTGAAGGTTTTGTTTCCTGGAGGGACACCAAGAGCGGCTCCTGGTACGTGGAGACCTTGGATGGTGTTTTCGCGCAGTGGGCTCGCTCTGAGGACCTGCAGACCCTCCTGCTCAGGGTGAGCGTTGCCGTCCTCTGGGAGAGAGAGGGGAGGCTTCTGGGAGGGGCAGCGTGTCCTCCTCAGGTGGGGCGGGCGGGGCCCCAGGCCCAAACCGGAGGTTGGCTTGCTGTGAGGGCTGGTGTTGCCGTTACTGTAACCGTGACAGTGACACTTGCCCATTACTCGGAGGGCTGCCTCCCCTGGCTCCTCTGAGGTCCCAGGCTGATACTGGGACCCCCGCTGGCAGAGGCAGCCCTCCGTGCCAAGGCAGCTCAGTGGCCAGAGCTGAGTGGCGTTCCTGAGGGCGGGTCGTGAGGCATGCCCCACTGTGTAGTCTTCTCGTCTTTTACATTTCTTTAAACATATTTTCATTTTTGAGAGTGAGAGAGACAGAGCATGAGTGGGGGAGGGGCAGGGAGAGAGGGAGACCCAGAATCCGAAGCAGGCTCCAGGCTCCGAGCTGTCAGCGCAGAGCCCGACGCGGGGCTCGAACTGACAAACTCCAAGGTCACGACCTGAGCCGAAGTCAGACGCTTAACCGACTGAGCCACCCGGGCGCCCCTTTGTCTTTTAGTCTTGACCCTCAAGTATATCCCCTTGTCTTGGGGGTCCCCCGGGGAAGAGCGGGAAGGATGGTCTGATAGGGCCCCAGACTCACTCAGTGAAATCCCGCTCAGAGCACACATGGGCCTCTCCTGCTTGCTCAGGCGTTCTGTGTCATGAGAAGGATCTAGAAGGTCTGGGACCCCGCCTTCCTCCTGGGGAGGCTCTGGCTCTGTGCTTTGCTGAGCAGAGCAGCAGAGAAAGAAAAAGCAAGTACAGGGTCACCACCTGGTACAACTCCAGGGGGCGCCATGACTCTGGGCAGGTGACCTTGGGAGCAGCAGGGGGGCCTTGCCGGTTGGGGGTGGGAGTCCATCAGGGCCAAGCAGTGCACTTGACTCCTGGGCCTGGTCTCTTCTCTCAACTTCTCTTTAAGGAAACCTTTCAATTTGATTTGAGCCTTGTGAAGTTTTGAATTTTCTCATTTCTCATTTTGAGTTTTGTAAACCCAGAGTGGAGATGCTTTTCTCTGTTAAACACTCTCCCTCCCAGCTCAAGGAGGCTGCAGGTAGAGCTTTTTATTTCTGTTTTTTAAAAATGTTCATTTATTTTTGAGAGAGAGAGCAGGAGAGAGAGTGCAAGCAGGGGAGGGGCAGAGAGAGAGGGGGACAGAGGAGCTGAAGCAGGTTCTGCACTGACAGAAGGCAGCCCGACGCGGGGCTGGAACTCGGGAACTGTGAGATCATGAGCCAAAATTGGACGCTCAACCGACTGAGCCCCCCGGCGCCCCCTAGAGCTGGTTTTTAAAGTAGGTTTTAGGGTTTTATTTATATATTTTTGTATGTATGTATTTATCGAAGTGTAGTTGACATATGTAGTCATGTTACATTAGTTTCGGGTAGCGATTTGACAATTCTGTACATTGTGCTATGCTCACTACAATAAGTCTAGTCGCCATCTGCCGCCATACAAAGTTATTACGATAGTCTAGACTATATTCCCTCCCTATGCTGCACTTTTCATCGCCCCGACGTGTTTCGTAACTGGAAGTTTATTCCCCTTACTCCCCTTCACCTATTTCGCCCATCCCCCACCCCCGTCCCCTGCAGCATTATTTACAACAGCCAAGATACAGAAGCAAGCTAAGTGTTCACTGACAGATGTATGGATAAAGGAGATGTGATGTCTATATACGGTGGAATATTACTCGGCTGTAAACAAGAATGGGATCTTGCCATTTGCGACAACATGGACGCAGCCAGAGAGTATCAGGCAAAGTGAAATAAGTCAGACAGAGAAAGACAAATACCGTATGCTTTCACTCATGTGTGGAATCTAAAAAAACAAAACAAACGAACAAACAGAAACAGACTCCCAAACCCGGAGGACAAGCCAGAGCTGTCACAGGGCTGGTTCAGTGGACATCCCCCTTCCTCCTTCTCTGGAACCCTTCCTTCCATCGAGAGAGCTCACGGACTCCCCTGTGCTCCTGTTTTCACAGGTCGCTAATGCTGTTTCGCAGAAAGGGATTTACAAGCAGATTCCTGGTTGTTTCAATTTCCTCCGGAAAAAACTTTACTTTAAAATGTAATGAGGCCGGGGCCCCTGCACCCTTTGCCCCAAAACCTTCCTGCTCCAGGCCCAGCGGCAGTGGAGGTCCGGTCTTTGCTACGACGACAGCTGTCACTCTTCGAAGGGGTTTGTGGCCTGTCGTGGGTCTGCTCTTTCCCCACCAGCGGCAGACAGGCTCTTAGCAGCTTCCAAATTGGAGACGGATGACTGGCGACACAGGAAGTGGAGCAGAAGAAAATCAAGGACACCCAGGACTCTTACCAGTGGCCTGTTCTCCGGCTAGTGGCTGTGGCCTATGACCCCTGTGTTTTCTGTAGAGTAAGGCTTTTTAACCTCAGTCTGATTGACATTTGGGGCCAGATGTTGGGGGGGGGGGGGGCGCGTCCCGTGCACGGTGGGACGTTTAGCAGCATCCCTGGCCTCTACCCTCTAGGTGCCAGGAGCACCTCCCCCTGCGTCGTGACAACCCAAAATGTCTCCAGACATTGCCAGATGTCCCCTGGTGGGACACCCCTTGAGAACCACTGATCTACAAGAAACTTTGGTTACAAACAAATCATCTCTCTTAAATCAGCAAGTTTGGGGCTACTAGTCTGAAAAGCTGGAGTCTGCAAATCCTCAATGAGGTTTTAAAAATGATCAATTTTTCTTATATTCTAGTATTAAAAAAATCTTAGGGGCATATGGACACTTTTTCCCCCTTATTTCCCCCCTCATTTTGCTCCAACTCTTTGTTTTTCCTTATAAAGGGGATTTTTGCTTTTCTGGGAACATTTCCCCGTCTCTTACTTTATGTGAACCCCACCCCATCCCAGGGAAGGATGACAGGTCTGGGAGCCGTGTCCTCAGGGAAGTTAGGTCACTGAGTCAAGGGGAGCATAGATACGGCCCCACCCCTGAGGTCTTGTATGCGATCCTGACCCTGGCCAATTTGGAGCTTTTAGGGCCTTGGACTGGAGGATTGTTTGCTAAGACTCACCAAGATGTGATTCACGCAGTTGTCACTTGGTTATTATTTCCCCCCGCCCCCCACCTGTGACCTTTCCAAGTGTGAAATAGTCCCGGGGGCTTCTGCGGTTAGTTATGTGTGGTCACCTGCGGGATGGTACAAGGAAACAATCCAATTAACCCGACAGAGCCAAGCAGCGCTTGGCCCTCTGCCTGCTCCCTGCCTCCAGGCTCTGTACTCGCCCCTCATGCGAATCAGGTGGTCCTTGCCTGAGGCGCCCGAATCGTGTTCAGGACAAAAAGATGTTATCACAGCTTTTCACTGAAAAGATGTTATCACAGCTTTTCACTGACCTGGCGGGGACTTCCTATAAAGGGGTGGGGGTGGGGGGGGTCTTAGCCCGGAGTTCTGTTTGGACTTCCGAGCAGCGGGCCTGTGAACTCCTGAAAATCATACACCGAATGTGTAGAGGGACAGGTGCTGAGATTTCATTTGTCTCTCAAAGGGATTGAGAGCCTCAAAAGTTTAACAACTAGCACTGTTTGCAAGGCCACCCCCATGGCGTGTTTTCAGAGGCTGGGTAGCGGTGTCTATGAAACATTTTACTGCCCCATCTCCGTCGTCCAGTGACGCTGCTGGGGCCAGCTCTCCAGCACAGATACGCAGACCAGTGTGCAAGAATGTGTGTCCCAGGATGTTCGCTGCAGCGGTGGGAGAGAGAATAGGGAGCGGGTGAAAGTGTCACTCCTTCTATTCATAATATGGAATATTATTTAGCTGTCCAAAAGAATGGCCCGGATGTATGTACTGACACGTAAACTGTGACACAGTGCCGAGTGAAAAACACCCAGTTGCAGAACAGTAGGAAGCATAAAATGCTATTTTCGGTTAGAAGCCATGGTATATGAATGTACCCATATGGACGTGTGATGTATGCACATAAATAAAGTCCAGAAGGCCATACACCGTGCTGTTAACAATGATTACCTCTGCAAGGTGGAACCGGAGAAGTAAAATGAGGGGGACTTCGCTTTTTGACTCGATACGCTCCTAGATTCTTCTAATAGTTTTACAAGGAGTATATGTATTGCCTTCTAAAGTAAAACTAAAAATCGTGGGTACGAAGATGCACGTGTTGTCGCCGTTCAGCGAACATTTGTTGAAAGGATGAATGCCCTTGGCCACCTGTCTCCTGCCACCTCCCTGCTCGCGCTTTTCGTTGGCAGCCTCCTGACTTCGGCTCGTCACCTGTCTGGGTTTGCGTGGGCAGGTGTCCCCAAGCGCAGTGTGGGGCTCCAAGCCGCACATGCACGGCCCCCCCCCCCCAGGGCTGGGACCACTGCGAGGCTGCCCCCGCCTTTCTGCAGCTGCTGGGGGGGCCTCCACCCGGGGACAGCTGGCTGCTGGGCTCTGCCAGTCCTGGAGCCCGTTAGCATATGTGCCTGTCCTGGCTGCTGTCCCACAAGCCCAGGGCCTCTGCCCAGCTGCCTCACGAGGCTGGCCTTCCCTGTTGATCCCCTCCAACATCTGGCCACGCTTTCGGCCGTGGCCTGCTCTGTTGTGCCTGTGTCTGCGCCTGGGAACAGCCAATGCTGGGGCAAAAAGGACAATTGTCCCCGGCAGTTGGGTCCCCGAGGTGCTGCCCGGACCATCTGCACGGTGACTCGCACAGCAGCCGGGACTGGAAAGGGTCCTAGGATCTGGCTGGGCAAAGGCCCTGAGCAACCTTGCAGCCAGCCAGCCTGGGGCCAGGCTCCTTTGAGATGCTGGTGGCTCCTCAGAACCTCAACTCCAGTTCCCCTCTGCCCAGACGGAATCGTGGCCTTTCCCCAGGGGAGCAAACAGTAAACTGTGGATTAATGGGCACTCGCTTCTTGATTTTACACGGTTCTCCAGCAAACTTTTCTGGAATCTCCGGTGCCTGTGACCACCCGATGGCGAAGAGAGGCAGGGGGACAGACAAATGAACACGGGGCCGGCACATATTAATGAGACGTGGAGGCAGCCACCTGCTTATTTTCACGGTGCCCGTCTGACAGTGTAGTTTTCCTCCTGTGACCACATGCTCATGGCTGTGGTTTCATACTTGATTTTAAATTTTTAATGTTTATTATTGAAAGAGAGAGTCAGAGCATGAGCAGGAGAGGGGCAGAGGGAGAGGGAGACACAGAATCCGAAGCGGGCTCCAGGCTCCGAGCGGTCAGCACAGGGCCCGACGCGGGGCTCGAACCCACAAACTGCAAGATCATGACCTGAGCTGAAGTCGGACGCTCCACCGACGGAGCCACCCAGATGCCCCCATACTTGATTTTAAAACAAGACTGTTGGTTTGACTCAGTTCTCTGCAGATTACATTTAAAATAATGAAATCACATGCCCGCTTTCTCTTGTTTTGGGGCTCTGTGGCAAACCACACGCAACTCCCACTTGTTCTGGCTCCTGGTCTGGTTCAAGTCCATTTTACAGAAGGGTAAGTTGAGGCAGTGGCAATGCCAGGAGGTGGGTAAAAAACACCCACAATCAGCATAGAGTCCTCCTGTTTCCTCCCAGCATCCATCACTGGACACCATGCCTCCTCCTCCCTCCCCCCGGGCCCCCCCTCCCTCTCCAAGCGCCCCCAGGCCCCTCCTTCCTCCCCCAGGCCCCCCAGGCCCCTCCTCCCTCCCCCAGGCCCCCCCAGGTCCCTCTTCCCTCCCCCAGGCCCCCCCCCAGGTCCCTCTTCCCTCCCCTAGACCCCTTCAAGCTCCTCCTCCCTCCCCCAGG
>NW_026057585.1:93568935-93615617 GCF_023721935.1 Panthera uncia
TCTTCCCTCCCCTAGACCCCTTCAAGCTCCTCTTCCCTCCCCCAGGGTCCCCCAGGCCCCTCCTCCCTCCCCCAGGCCCCCCCAGGTCCCTCTTACAAGCGAGCCTCTCTTGTGATGTCTCCCTTTTACGGCTGCTTACACCTGTTGCTGATTGTGTCCATGGGTTCGCCCCAGACTGGTGCCAGGTGGCCAGGTGTTTTTTCTTAAATAATTTTTATGGTTTTTATTATAAACAAACGTGGGCCATTGTTTAAAAAATAGGAATTGAGCTGGTGTGGAAGCTTATGAGGTACTGGGTTTGAGCTCACCAGGAGGAAGCTCTCAGGACACATTCACACTAACAGAGGGACCCACTCAGTCCTGTTTGCCTGGACTATCCCAGTCTAAAGAGAAAATCCTGAACTCTCTCAGTCCAGGGCAAGCTGCAGGACAAGGAGGTGGGGGGGGGGACCCTTTAGAGGGACTGATTTCCAATCATCAAGGCTGTGGAGGTCTCAAATGATCAGGTTTGGGGCTTTACAGATAAATCTATTTATAGCATTGGATGGTAGGGCCTACATAGAGCAAAAAGCAAAAATGAGATAAAATACGTAACTAATCCTAAGGAACCTGCCCTTGCAGTCTCCGCAGCACAGAGCCCGACAAGGGGCTCGATCTCATGACCCGTGAGATCACGCTCCGAGCTGAAACCAGGAGTTAGACCCTTAACTCACTGAGCCACCCAGGTGCCCCTAATGAACCTACTCTTTTTTTTTTTCTAATGTTCATTTATTTTGGGGAGCAAGCAGCAGAGAGAGAGGGAAACACAGAATCCGAAGCAGACTCCAGGCTCTGAGCTGTCAGCACAGAGCCCAGTGCGGGGCTCGAACTCATGAACCGTGAGATCATGACCTGAGCCGAAGTCCAACGCTTAACTGACTGAGCCACCCAGGTGCCCCTAATGAACCTACTCTTAATGCCTGAAGAGCATCCTTTGTTTTCAAGCTCCCTGGACAGGGCCACCCTCTGCGTGCCTTTCGCTCACACAAATTGTGGGGTCCCAAGGAGGGGGACCCAGCAGGGGTTCCCAGGGGGCTCCTGCTCAGCTCTCAGGAGAAAAGAGTGGATTCTCAGGCCCTAAGTGGGCATTGCTCTTGTGGGGCCAGGTGAGCAGGACAGGGCACATGAGGCCCGGGGCGTGTCTGGTTCTCACCGAATTAATCCAGTCGATGTAGCTGGAGATCCATGTGAAGACGGAGGGCTTGTGGTTGAGTAGTTGCGGGTGAGGGCAGACCCGAAGCTGACCGCGGTGCGCACTTCCCCCTGGCCATTAGTCCCCTGGCAGGGTCCTGCTGAGGAAGGTCACAGTTCGTCAGGAGGAACCTGGGAGCTTCTGTGGGGCCACGGAGGGCAGGGGGTGCCCATTAGAGCCCCGCGTTTTACATGTTTGCAGTGAATTCATGTTGTTCCATCCTGGCTCGTCCTGTTCTCTGACGCCAGCCTTTGTGGTCACAGCTCAAGATGACACCAGAGTACCAAGAGCCAACATTTATTCCTTCTCTGTGCCTGGAATGCAGCTAAGCACTTCATATGCCTTCTGTCACTTAATTGTCACAAAAACCTGCCACACATGACAAGGTGTTAGTACTATTGTAATTCTGCACTTGAACTTTATTAAGCTTTTTTTTTTAGAAAAAAAATTTTAATGTTTATTTATTTTTGAGAGAGAGAGCATGAGTGACGGAGGGGCAGAGAGAGAGAGAGAGAGAGAGAGAGAGAGAAAGAGAGACAGGCTCTAGGCTCTGAGCTGTCAGCACAGAGTCTGACACGGGGCTTGAACTCATGAATCGTGAGATCATGACCTGAGCCGAAGTCGGACGCTTAACCCACTGAGCCACCCAGGTACCCCTAGGCTTTTTATAATATGCTAATCCTCATAGCAAGTATGTATGCCTTAAAAAAATTTTTTTTTTATTAAACAAAAATTTTTAAAAATGTTTTTATTTATTTTCGAGAGAGAGAGACAGAGCATGAGTGGGGAAGGGGCAGAGAGAGAGAGAGGGAGACACAGAATCGGAAGCAGGCTCCAGGCTCTGAGCTGTCAGCATAGAGCCTGACGTGGGGCTCGAACCTGTGAACTGTGAGATCATGACCTGAGCTGAAGTCGGACGCTTAACCGACTGAGCCACCCAGGCACCCCCTGACTGTTGGAGTTTATGTCCAAAGGAGACTCACACTCAGGTGTCCCACGAGACAGGAAAGTTTTGAGGTTGGGAGTGGAGCATCTCATGAGAACCTGGGGGACCTTTGCGGAACCCCAGAAGCCTGAGGTTATAGCGTGAATGCTGTTTTGGACTCTGACCTTGGGCCATCCAAAGGGCCTTCTTTGCCCAATGCCACGTGGTCCTTCTAACCCTCATTCCATCTTAGTGGCAATGCCAACAACAAACACAGCAGCGACTGTGTGCCAGGCGTTGGTCTAAGTGCTTCCCATGGATTATCTCCTTCCCTTCTCTTACCCTGTGATGCAGGTGCTTTCATAATCCCCATTTTACAGATGAGGAAACTGCAGTGTGGAGAGAGGCTAAGTAACGTGCCCTCGGTCACACAGCTAGAAGGTGGACGAGCTGGGCTTTGAACCCAGGCAGAAGTCTTCTTATCGGTCCATGCAGTCCTGCCTCCCCAAGGCGGCCGCCCTTTCTTCCAGACACCCTGGGGCGGTGAATGTGGGGAGAGCCCCTGCCTGGACAGGGGCGACCTGGCCTCCTCTCCCCACCCCGAGCCCCGGGCCCCCGGTGCCCACTTACCCTGCAGCCTTCTCCGGTCCGTGATGTGGCAGGCATAGTTGTTGGGTAGGATGTCGCCCCACTGGGTCTTGGTCAGTGCTGGCCAGTCCGAGCAGGGCAATGTCGCTCCTGGGTCGGTGAAGAGGCGGAGCCCAGAGAGAGAGTTGACTGTTCCCTCCCCGGTTTCATTTCTGATCTAGCCCCAGCTGGCACCATGGAACCCCCTTCCTCGGCCGGGCCGATTGTGAATCTTCCTTCTGGGGGGGCTACCAGGGACTGGATCAAACCCCGAGATTCCGTTTAAGTCCCCGGTGGAGCTGGGAGCCCCAGATTCCTCCGAGCCCTTTCATGGGGCTTCTCAGACGAGAAAGGGCGAATAGGTTTTGTCTTGCGATGTGCGCCCGGATGGATTAGTCAGGGCTGCCCGTCCGGCTGTGCTAATAAGGGTTCTGAAGCTCGGTCCAAACTTGGGGATGGCTGCCCTGGCCATGTACTTTCTGCATTCGGTTTGGGAAAACAGCAGGAAGTGCTCAGATCAAAAACCCGTCGGCTTCTACTCTTGACTCTCCCTCCCACCTTGAGATGTGCTGCCATCCACCCCTCTGTGTCACTCTCTTGCCCGGGGAGCCTTTAGCGGTCGGCACTTGGTGTTTTCCACGATGGCCGTGAGATCTCGCATCCCGTAGACGCCGTGGCAATGTGATGTTGACGCTCCGTCCGCTGAGAGCTGGGGTCTGGGTTCCTTCCCCCTGGAGAGGGAGGCCCATGGGGCGGGGCCGGTAATACCGTGTGAAGAAGTAGAACTTCTTTTCTCTGGACATTCCTCTTCTCCAAGTCTCTGAGCCACACAGAGAGGCCACGCATCGGGGGTCCGGACAACAGTCCCAGCTGACGCCCCTCCCCGCCCCTGCAGGTGCGGGAAGAAACCTTCCTGATGATGCAGTCCAGCCACCACCGTGTGTCTGTCACCTCGCGAGAGATCCAGCGTGAGAACCACCCACTTGAGCGCATTCAGCTTTCAGTCCTGAAGTTCGTGGGTGATTTGTTATGCGGCAGTAGGTAACTGGAAGAGTGACAGATAGGACACCAGTAGGACCCTCAGTGCTGACGACCTTCTCGGTTCTGACGCACGTTCTTAGCCATCTGTCCCATAATGTCACTTCGGATAACCGCTATCACCACGGGGCTGCTCCGCTCACTGGCCCCAGGACCACTGTCCCTGCTGTGACCAGTCCCTGGTCTTGGCAGTTCTCCCCTCGCCCCCCCATCTCCTTCCTCCCCATCCTTGACATATGCTGTGTCATTTCATAGCTTTCCAGTGTCTTGTCTGTGTGCATCTCATCCAGTTGACAAGCCCCTTGAGGGTAGGGGCCGCCAGGCTGCCTCAGGGACCCCCTGTGCCCTCTGTGAGCCGTCATGAGCGCTGGATCGCAGCAGGCTGACTGGATGAAGGAACGCTGAGGGTTACGGCCACAGGGCGTCCTCCTGCTCTCTGTGGGTCTGTGATGAGGCGTCTTCTGGAAGATTTGGCAGCGTGAGCTCTCTGGGCAGCCGTTCAGGAGTGGCATCTTGGGTTGCAGAAGTGGCTCTGTGTGTGGATAAATTATGCAGATTTGAAGTCCTGGCTGGGATGCTTCTTGTTCAAGCCCCTTCTGGAACTGCAGACCCGCTCTTTGGACAGGGAGAGGAGGGCTAACAGGGCATCTCTGGGTTCCGGGAAGGTGATGGGGAAGCAGGGAAAAGGGAAGATAACTGTCTGGGGCGCCTGGGTGGCTCTGTCAGTTAAGCGTCCGATTTCAGCTCAGGTCATGATCTCCCGGTCCATGGGTTCGAGCCCCGCGTCGGACTCTGTGCTGACAGCTCGGAGCCTGGAGCCCGCTTCGAATTCTGGGTCTCCCTCTCTCTCTGCTCCTCCCCCGTTCGTGCTCTCTTTCTCTCTCGGAAAAATAAATAAAAATTAAAAAAAAATTAAGATCAGGCCCTCTGCCAGGTATATCACACCTCATTTAATGCTCCTTTCTAGATCTGTAACTTTGGGCAAGTTCTTGAACCTCTCTAGGTCACGGTTTCCTCATGTGTGAATGGGGGATAATAAAAGTACCTCTCACCCAAGGCCGCTGTGCAGAATAACTAAGCTCGTTTACCAGCTGGGGGAAACATTTAGCACAGGGCCTGGCACATAGTAGGTGCTCGCTCAACAGATATTTGTGGAACGAAGGCGTGAGTAAACCTGTAATAGCTCTGGATTTTGTTTAGTGCCTCCTGGATCTCAGGATTAGTGGTCACAAAGGAAGCCTGATGGTCCAGCAAATGTCCCCTGGCCCTACTCTGTGCCCCTCCCCGGGTTAGGGGCTAGAGATTCAGGGGTGAGGCAGGCCCCGCCCAGCCCTTGCAAAGTCTCTGACGTGCCTCGATGGGGCCTGCACCGTGACAGCGGGAAAGGGCAGGGGTGAGTGGCCGATTCTGCCCAAATTGTCTCTTGGGCAGAGGACCCTCCTCTCCCCACTTGCTGGGGCCGTTCTCCGCTCTCTCCACGGCTCAGACACGTCCCGCCGCACTTACACACCTTTCCTGCACTATGACTGCACCAAGCACTGGCTTCCGCGTGTGGCTTCTGTCACGTGCCGGGCCGCTTTCCGTGTGCTTTAGTCCCTGATCCTCGTAACATCCCTGCTGTCACCCCCATTTTATCGAAGAGGAAACTGGGGCACAGAGAAGCCGAGGAACTCACACGGGCCACCCGGTCATTATCCGTCTGTAAGGCACCGGGCTCCACGAGCCCACCCCCTAACCGCTACCCCGCACTGCCTCACAGCCACACGTAGGTCCCTGCGCGCTGGCGGGTGACCGGTGTTTCTCCCTGTGTCCAGCACCCAGAGTCCAGTGCCCAGCACGGCACACGGTCCGTGGGGGTCAGTGAAGGTGCCAGGTGAACAGAGGATGGTCTGCGCTTATCTAAGAGGAGAGGTGGGTGGGGGGCCGTTGCCATTTCCCTGCGGGGCGGGGGATACCTCCTGGGAGGCGTTGGAGGGCTCAGAGACCCCTAGTTACCCCAGGATGTCCCTGCAGGGTATCCGGGACTCTTTGAAAATGTGAAAGGCCTTGTTGGGAGGGGTCAGCGGGTGGGCAAGGCAGGAGGGAGTGTGTCCTACTCCACTGACAGCTGTGGGGCCCGCAGACCCTTCCCTGTGTCCCCAGGTCTTGGCATGGAAGACCACCATCAGTGAGTGCCCCGGGTGAGCGGGGGACCTGCAGGCTTAGCGGGCAGGAGGCTCAGGTGGCTCTGATGGTCTTTGCCTCTCCCTCCCCTGGTTCACAGCCCCACCTCCACCCCAGGTGTCTTTGGGGCTGGCTGTGCCTCTCAGGGCACAAAGTTTCTTCCCCCTCCCTGCAGGAGAAGCAAAGGAGGGCATGGGGTTGCACCCACTGCCTCCCGCCGGAACCGTGCCCCCCCCCCCCCCCCCGCTCCCCTCCAGCCTCTCCTCCGCATCTGCACCCCTGCCAAGCTAACCTGCAAGGGCACTGGAAGGGACCCTTCGTGGAACTGGTTGCGGTTCCAGTCCTTGAACACCGTGAGCTTGGGGACCTTGACACCAGTGAGCTGCGTTCATCAGCGGAAAGACTGTACCTGCCCAGCTCCGTGGGGAGGGCCCGGAGGAGCCGGGGAGAAAGCCCCCGCCCCGCCAGCTGGAGGGTCGGCTCCCATAGTCCTTTGCTCTCTCCGTCCCCCCCGCCCCGCCCCCACCATGGTTAGGGACACTTCGGAGGCCTGGCTCTGGACAATGTTGGGATGGGCCCAAGTAAGCCTGGGAATTTTTCTTCCCCAGGGACAATGAGTTCATTACAGCATAATAATTAGAACTACATAATAATTATAACCACATCATAGTAACTATAAAGCATACTAGAAAATAAAAGTTATAACATAAACTCATGGATTGGGCACAAAGAAAATAGGAGTCATTTGCTCTCATGGGCATTTTCTAATTGAATCTCCTACCCCTCATTTTTATTTTTTTTAAAGTTTATTTATTTTGAGAGAGAGAGAGAGAAAGAGAGAGGGAGGGAGAGGCAGAGAGAGAGGGAATCCCAAGCAGGCTCTGCATTGTCAGCACAGAGCCTGATGCGGGGCTTGAACTCACGGAACCGTGAGATCGTGATCTGGTTTGAAACCGAGAGTCGGGCCCCTAACCGACTGAGCCACTTAGGTGCTCCTCTCACCCCACCCCTCCTTTTTAGAGGGCAACTGAGGCTGAGAGAGGAGTAAGGGGTCCAGAGTCTCTCAGCTAGTTAGTGAGAATCCAGAACTAGAAGCCAGGACCCCTGACTCCCAGCCTCTATTCCTTCCCCACCACCTCATTGAGCTCAAAGACTAGGTGGGCAGTGGGAGAGTCCCACTGATGCCAGATAAGCAGAGGTCATTAGGGAGGAAGGAGGACAGGTGAACAATGAATGTCACAGAGACTTTGCTTTCCCTTGTGGGTCTTTATGACGTTAACCACTCACTTTCACTGAGCACTTACTAAGTGCTGGCCCTTTAACTCATCATCTCATTTAATCCACTCTAAATTCTATTGTCTGCTGTGTGTTTTTCGTTTGTTTGTTTTTTGTTTTTGCCAGTGACGGCATTGAGGCTTGGAGAAGTCATTCAAGTCGCTCATGGGAACCCAGTTCTAGATCTGGAGGCCACATCTAGCACCCCTACGAGGACAGGACATGGGTCTCCTCCTTACACCCCCTCACTGCCCTGCCCAGGTTCCAACTTGCGGAGACTGGTGTGCTGGCTGGCAGGGCGAGCGGGCTGGGGTCTGGGGACCAACGGTCACCTGATGCAGCCGGCAGCTGTCAGGGCCCAGCTGTTGGCCGCCAGAGACCCTGTGCAGGTGCAATGGCAGCTGTGCTGCAGGGACACCTGGTCCGGCAGCCACAGGGGGGCGGGCCTCTCAGCTCTTCAGAGTCTCATCCCCGAGAGCAGGGCTGGGGTAAGGTGAGCGAGGCACCTGCCTCAAGTGCAAGATTTAAGGGAGCACCAAGAAACTCAGGAATCGGGGAAATGACATTCTAATGCAATATTGGAAAAATGTTTTCTCTGGAAAATGGAGCTCATCACGCCTACGGTGCAGGGCTCTCGGGATGATTAGTAACCAAAGCTCATGCTTTGTCTGATAGTTGGAACACTGGCCACGAACCAGACGCTGTTCTGAGTTCAGAATGTGCATCAGCTCACAACAGCATCATAGCAATCCCACGAGGCACTGTTATTATTCCCATCTCACAGATGAGTGAACTAAGGCAGCCGAAAGAAGTTTGTGCAGTATGGTCCATGGCATAAAGGCCGTTAGATACCTAGCACTTTATTTTCAAGTGCCTGGTAGATTGTGAACTAGGGCCACAATCTTGGGTGAGTGTAGACTAGAGAGGTCTCTCAGGAATTGCAGGGCCAAAGTTATAGTAATCCCGGCTTTGTTTAAAATTTTGATTATTTTGTTCAATGTGAGTTATTTTTGCATCAAGTTTGATTTAAAAATTGCATTAAGATACTATTCATTTGGCGTCTGAGTCACGTGGCGTCCCCTTAAATCTTGTCCCAAAGTGGGGGCGCCTGGGTGGCTCAGTCGGTGGAGCCTCTGACTTCGGCTCAGGTCATGGTCTCGCGGTTCGTGAGTTCGAGCCCCGCGTCGGGCTCTGTGCTGACAGCTCGGAGCCTGGAGCCCGCTTCGGATTCTGTGTCTCCCTCTCTCTCTGCCCCTCCCCCGCTCACGCTCTGTCTCTCTCTCTCAAAAATAAATTTTAAAAAAAGCGTAAAAATTTTTTTTAATAAAAAAATATCTCGCTGCAAAGTAAATGTCTTGCTTGCCTCATCCTAGTCCCCACCCTGCTGGACCTGCCCACCCACCCCAGTAAAAACAAAAAGATCTCCCAGGGAAGCAGAAGCAGGGAATGAAGACTCTTCCAGGACCGTCCCAAGGCAAGGATACGTTTGCACGAGAGAGCGGCACCAAATGGCCCAGAGGGTGGGGCAATATTTTCTTGGGCAGCACTGGTTGGCTGTGCACAGAGGTGACCTCTGTGGGGAGAGTGGATGGCTCCTCTCCCAACTTTCCAGAGAAAAATTACCCCGGGAGGCTGAGAAAAGCAGGAGAGCTGGCACAAGCCACAGACCCAAGTTCTACGTTGTGAAATATTTGAAATATCCATCACCATTCTGTGAGAGAATCTCTCTCTAAAAAAATTGTCTTTTAACATTTATTTATTTTTGAGAGACAGAGTGCAAGTGGGGGGGGGTGCGGCAGAGCGAGAGGGAGACACAGAATCCCAAGCGGGCTCCAGGCTCTGATGTCAGCACAGAGCCCGACGTGGGGCTCGAACTCACGAACCGTGAGATCACGACCTGAGCCGAAGTCGGAGGCTTAACCCGCTGAGCCACCCAGGCGCCCCTGTGATGGAAGCTCTCTTAGTGGAGAGGCCGGCATGGAGTCTGGACACTCACCCCCTTCCGGCTTCTTTGTTCCCAAATGGCTTATGCCAGCTGTGCTCACGCTGCCAGTCTGTAAACTGATCAAGTGTGTAACCCATGAACAGGAATTCAGAAAGTGCGTTGTGATTTATGTGGAAACTAAGTTAAACGCTTGGAAGAAACTGGATAACCGTGACCTTAAAAAATTGCTACGGCATTAGGAGTCTGTGCAAAAGCTAAACGATGGGGGAAGAAAGGCCATAAAAACGTGGAAGGGCTTGTGTAGGTTGCTTCATACGTGTCTCAGAGTCATTGTGCCATCTTAAAGAAAGGGAATTATAGGTGATTTATGAGGGCAGCGGTTTATATAAGACAGTTAAGAACTCAAAGGATTGATGAACACACCTATAGTTACAAGTTTTAAATTAAAATAAAATGTTTACAGAGTATGTGTGGTTTCTAATAATTTCCCTCTGGCCAGTTTTTCACTTACTCAGTCCCAATCATGTCAGAGAAGAGAGATTTTACTATGTTTATTTATGTCAATGCCAGCCTCACATACTTCCTTTGGGATTCCTACCGCTAACACGTCTTAGTAATTTGTGTCTGTGTCGCACGCAGCGTCTTACTCTCTGTATCATTCTATTTCCAGGTAAAGGAAACATTTACTTTCGTTGGTAATGTCAGTTTGCCTGTAGTTGAGACTTAATTTGAATAAACAGCACCGATTGGCTCCTTAAAGCAAGGGACATTTGCATAGGTGCTGTGAATGGTTCGTAGGGGAACAGTACATTTGCAAGCAAGCATGTGATTGGTCGCCAGAGTAAGACTGCACTTGAGAATTTGTGTGCGTGGAGAGCGGAGAGGAGCAGTTCTTTCCCGGAAGCCGGAGAAGACCCCTCTCCCTCCACCTCCAAGGTTGACCAAGGCCGTAGAAATCTATTAGTGACTTTTCCCGTTTTGCCCTCCAAGTCCCACTGTTCCTCATCTTTGCCAGGGCAACAGACCCCATGGCGGAGGGCAAAAGGGGTGATGTGAGGTAGGTAAGTACGGGGTGCGGGGTCGTGGGGGGGGAGGACGTGGAGGGCGGGTTTACTCACCTGTCAGGGCCGGGTGTCAGGCCTTACATCTTCACCTCCAACCATCCCAGGCAGTTGGGGCAGGTAAAGGGGCGGCGCCCAGCTGAAATTCTAAACAGAGAAAGGGTTTTGGGTCCAGGAAGTAGTGACCCAAACAATAGAAGCCACACTTGCTGCATTGCCAAAGCCTAAAGAGAAAATGCTTGTTCTGGAAGGATCCCAAGAAGCCATGGAGTCCTGCCCTTTGCTCTACTTCTTTGGAACTCCACTCCAGCTTTCTTATAACCATAGGATTGAGTCTGGTGTGGGCAGGGAGGTCCCCAAACCACCAGGGGGAGGGGACTGGGAAAGTTCCTCTGAGTGACAGGGCCTACCCCCTACCACCAGGGCAGACAGCAGTAGGCCCCTGATCGTGGTGAGTCCGCAGGAGTCCTGTAAGTGTCACTCTGCCAAGGCCCTGGTTTTATGAGTGGGCTTACAGGCCAGAGATCTACTAGGAGCACAGAAGAGGTAGATTTGCTCAAAGCCAAGTGGAAAAAAGGGCCTGTGTCCCAGTACTTTTTTCCCCCACCTGTCACCCTGGAAATACTTTGAAAAAGATGCCAGAGGTAGATATTGAAATATGGGTTCTATTTGCTTTCAAGAGATTATGCTACGTGTTAAGGAAAGAAGAAAAGTACTGGTTGTTCGTCCTTGGAGTTGTGTTTTCAAGGAAACGCTGGGCAAATAGCACTCCAGGCCGGTGGTTCTCAGCGGGGCCCGTGTTCCCAGTCAGGGGACGTGTGGCAACGGCTGGAGGCATTCTTGGTTGTCACGGCGGGGCCTGGGGCACTATTGGCATTTAGCAGGTAGACTAGAGGTGCCACTGAACATCCTACAGTGCACAGGGCCGCCCCTCAGAAGGAATTATCCTGTCCCCGATGTCCACGGTACCGAGGTTGAGGATTCCCGCTCTAGGCTAGGCCCTGGCCCGTTGTGTGACCTTGCATTAGTCATGGAAGTCTCTAGGCCCAGGGCCCACCCATCTGTGAAACAGGGAGAGGAATGTGTGCTCAGTCTGTATGGCAATCTTGTGGTGGGGATTTGAAAAACACAAGGAACATGCTTCCACAAGAAAAGCACAAGATAGGTCCACACAATTGGGGTTTGGCAGAGCTCTAGCCATGGAGAGAGAGAGAGCCAGAGAGAGAGAGAGAGAGAGAGAGAGAGAGAGCTGGCAGAGGGATGGATCAAGATGTGTTTTATTGTCTGCTCCCAAGACGACAGCAGTTTGCGCCTTTTCCAATAACTTCATCTTCCAAATGGGGTCAAAGCAGGACCTTCTCAGAAAGGGGGCTGACACCCACCGAACACCACACAGACGTCCGGTGCGTTCGCACGTCTCATCTCAGCTTTACAAAACCCTGCGAGAGGGTTCCATATATCAGACGAGGAAGCTGAGGTTCAGAGAGGTCATGTGACCTGCCCAAGCTCGCACAGCCTCTGAGGCAGAGTGTGAATTCCAGCCTAGGCTCATGTGTTTCCAAAGCCCCTTTACTTGATGTCCCTGGCGATGGCCTTCTGACTCTCCTCCTGGGACCGCGGGAAGCCCCTTATTTTTGGTGGGAGAAGGGTGGAGCAAATGAAGAGTTTCCTCACTCTTTCTTAGACCCTCGGTCTCCTTGTGGTCAGAGCCCAGCCCCAGGCAGGCCAGGCTCTGGTGAGACAGCCTTGCTCTGTGACCACAGCCAGAAAGGCAGAAATGAAAGTGGGCATCAGCAGTTAAGACCTGGGCTCCAGTCCTCAGTCAGATTCAAACATTATGTCTTGGACGATTCACTTACCTTCTGGGCCTGAGTTTCTTAGTTCCCCGTCCGGGCCATGTCACCGGTGACTCCTTGACCCCCTGAGCTCAGGATTGATGCCCTGACCTCCTAAACTCAGAAAACCCCTAGAAGCTTCTGCTTATCATCTTTTAGAAACGAAGAAACATTCGAGGACCACGCCTGCTGGATGAATCAGAAATTCCCTGATAGTGACCTCAGCTTCATTAGAATGCTAAAACCCCCCTCTGAATATTCATCTCAAGCCCTTACTGCTGCCGGGGCGTCCCAGCTCTGGAAACCATTCCCCAGTGATCTCCTTGTTTGTACAAATACAGTGACCTCCGCCCAGCGTAGTCTCGGTCTCTAGCTCACCAAGAAGCAGGCCGCCTTTGGTCCAGCAACAGCCTTGACTGCAGGATCGCCGTAAGGCTGAGAAAACGGGTGTGAAAGATTTCGTCATCACCCATGGGTCATTTGAAGGTGAGGGAGGTTGGGGTGCAGAATCCTGTTGGACATCAGAGCGCCGGGATTCTAGTCCCAACGCTACCCCTAACTCCTATTTCTGAGGTGTTCTATTGTATCTTGAAAATCAGTGTGAATTTGGCATTCTGCTCCATGGAGCTGTGTTTAATATAAAAATAAGGTTTGTCCTGTACGAGGTTACTGAACAAATACCAGTGTGACGCATGTTGTGGGCTTGCTGTGTGACCTTGGGTAAGTCACACAGGCTCTCTGGCCTGGGACTGCCCATCTATCAAGCAGAGAGAGGGAGAGGGACACAAGGCCAGTCTATTTCACCACGTTGCTGTGGAGGTAAAGGTGGCAGAGAAACTTCATCAAACAGCCTTAAGCCGGTCATTGACTGGGCCACAAAATGGAAAAGTCCAGGAGCGGTGTTAGCTTCAGGCAAAGCTGGATCCAGGACTCGGATGATGTCCCCAGGACTCGGCTTCTCTCCATCCTTTGACTCTGCCTTCCACTGGGAGGGGCCGTTCTCAGGCTCCATTGAGTGGCCTGTAACAGCTGCAGATTCTTCCTTCCACAGGCACAAGATGGTTACAGAATCTCTGGCCCAGGGTTTCTCAACCGCAGCACTATTTTGGGCAAGGATTCTTTGTTATCAGGGCTGTTCCTTGCACGGCGGGATATGTGGCAGCATCCTGGGCCCCCACCCCCTAGGGGCCAGTAGCCCCTTCCCCCAAGTCATGGCAACCAGAAATGTCTCCGCATATTGCCAAATCTACCCTGGGGGGCAAAACGACCCCTTCTTCCCCTTTCCCGATCTGCTCTTGTAGTCTCCCACCCGCTCAACCTCAAACCCAACACAGAGGTGGGGGAGAGTCTTCCAGCAGGACTCCCCGAGAAGCCCTGGGGCTCTCTGATTGGACCGGCTTCAGGTCACATGCCCATGCCTGAACCAATTGCTGTGCTGGAGAAGGGGATGCAGTGTGTTGATTGGCCAGACCTGGAGCTCAAGTCCTGCCCCTGACATCGGGGAGCGAGGCTCCACCCAGACCGTGGGTCTGAAGAGTAGGGGAGGGGCGGCCTGGATGCCAACGTGCAGGCTTCAGGGAGAGGGGATGGAGAGGCCGGGCAGGTGGCGGTGACGTGCCACCACAGCCTGCTCTCCCCTCTGGGGCTTCGGTCCTTATTTATATGTTGTTGGGCAGCAAGGCAGTCGGTAAACTTCGCTGGGCAGGGAGATGTGGTTGTGAACTTCTCGTGGCTTTTATGACTCATGCAGAAGGATTCCTCTGAGAAGCCAAGTTCAGTGGTTAGGGCTGGGGGTTTACACCCTGGTGCTTCCCATGTAGTGACTCCATGGTTTGGATCCTTGCCGCTCAGAGAGCGGTCTGGACCATGAGCAGCAGCAGCAGCACAGTTTAGGAGCTGGTTAGAAATGCAGATCCTCCTCCCCCTCCCCCCCCCCCCCCCCCCAACCTGCCTGTTCAGCATCTGTGTTTTTTTTTTTTTCATTTTTATTTATTTTAATGTTTATTTTTGAGAGACAGAATGTGAGCAGAGCAGAGAGAGAGGGGGAGACACAGAATTCCAAACAGGGTCCAGGCTCGGAGCAAGTCAGTGCAGAGCCGGATGTGGGCTCGAACTCACAGCCGGGAGATCATGACGTGAGCCGAAGTCAGATGCTCAACCTACTGAGCCACCCAGGCATCCCTATTTAGTATTTATTTTTGAGAGAGAGAGAGTGAGAGCGAGAGCAGGGGAGGGGCAGAGAGAGAGGGAGACACAGAATCTGAAGCAGGCTCCAGGCTCAGAGCTGTCAGCACAGAGCCTGACGCGGGGCTCGAACCCACAAACCCATGAGATCATGACCTGAGCCGAAGTCGGTCGCTTAACGGACTGAGCCACCCAGGTGCCCCTCATCTGCAGTTTATTTAACAAGAAAGCCCAGGGGGTTCTTCTGCATGTTGAAATTTGGGAAGAACCAGGTTAGGGTAAATTTCATGGCTCTTCTTTCTCCGTTTCTTTGCCTAGCAAATAGAAACGAGAACAATTCCATCTGTCTCTTAGCATTGTTGTTAGAATAAAAAACATCGGGAATAGTAAATGTGCACCAAAATGTTCACCCTTAAATCCTCGGACCTGCGGGCCTCAGGCATTAGGATCGCACAGAATTCTTCAAACGCTTCCGTCAAAGGATCCTAGTACATTGAGGTTGGCAGGCTTCTCCGTAAAGGACCAGATAGTAAATATTTGAGGCTTGCGGGCCATATGGTTCTCTGCTGCAACAGTCAGCCATTCTGTTGCAGCACAAAAGCAGCCATATGGCATAGCTGTGTTCCAATAAAACTTTATTTACAAAACAGAATTTGGCTTGTGGGCTCTCGTTTGTACTAGAGCAATGATTTGCGGTTTAGCACTCAGCAGTCACCGCACAGCAAAATGTCTCAGAAGTCTCATTTCTCACCCGGAAAGCTTCATCTGAATTCTGCGGCTGACTTCATAGCCAGAGCTGGGTTTATTTTGATTTGTTTTCTTCCCACCCGGGCTTCAAAGAAAATTGATGCTTCGGGGAGAGGCTTTGTGTTTATTCCCTGCCTTACGCCTTCACCCTGGTCTGCCGCCAAGTTAACCCTTGCAGACACGTGCCCCAGCCTGGTAAGGGTGAGCTTCGGGGAATCGGCCCCGGAGGCCTTCTGGGAATGAGGCCCTGTCGCCTAAGGTACAAAAGAGCGAGGGAAGATTTGCTAATAGGGCCCAGATGTGAGATCAGTAGCACTAATGACATCTATCACAAGCCTTTGTTATTTCACTGGCTTCCAACAGGGAAGGGGGGGGCGGAGGCCCATTTTACAGGTGAAGAAACTGAGACTCTGAGCGATTAAGGGACCCTGCTTGTCAGTGGTGGAATTCAGACCTCTGGCCCCATGAGCGCCCTCCCTTCTGCCCTGTCGTAGTTCATGCTGTTCGTTTGCGTCAGAGGTCCTGTGGATGTGCTGGATTGCCAACATGGGGCTGATTCCTCCCCCTCCCCTGTGTTCACGCCTTTTGCCATATCCCTTTGCAGTGTCCTTCCGGGAGGAGGGGGAGAGACAGGTGAAGCCCAGCTCCCCCGGCCAGACCCAGACTAGACCAGCTTACCCATCCCAGACCCCTGGAGAGGAGTGATTCCAGCCAAAGTCATCAGGGCCACCTAACTGACCCCCGACTGACCTCAGATACGTGAACCAGAAACGCTGGTCATTGGATGCCTCGGAGGGTTTGTGGCTGGTGGTTATAAGGCATCATTACTTACCGCTAACTGATACGGTGCGTGCAAGGTGCCTGTGAACACCTGTGAGCCATAATTCGTTCAGTTTTCGGTCTATCCGGACTCACCGCCAGCTTCCTTGAGGCTGGTCAGCACACCCATGCTTCACCTGTCCTTGTCAGGGCCACTACGAGGACCCCAAGGTGGGATCCTGAAGATCTGGGGCTTAGTGGCAGAATAACATAGTTGTTAGTCCCACAGGCCCTGAGGTCACACTGCCTGGGTTTAAGTCGTGGCGCCCGTTATTAGCTGTGTGGTCTTGGGAGAGTTTTTAAACCTCTCTGAGCCCTAGAGTCCTCATCTGTAAAGGGGGGGATACTAATCAGGGTTGCCACGATTATTAAGAGATTGTGTTGGGTCGGTGCCTGGCACACGGACTACCCAGCGCTCAGTACCCAGCGACTGCATTAGACTCACAACAGCACTCAGGGCTCATTGGCATGTGGGGCTCTCAGCCCCTAGTCCAGGGTTTCCTCTGCCCGGGGAAGAAGGTGGAGGTGGGAAGGTCAGGGTCTCGCTGCCCCCTTTCCCTCGCCTCCAACCGTAGGTTTGTGACCCCTCGACAAAGCACACAAACCCTCGCGTCACCCAAGGGAGTCCTTCGTGCCCCCTCCCTTTCTTCTCCCCTGTGCTCCCACAGCGTACTCTAGATCTTGCTAGAAGGGAAGAGGGATGGCGTGGTGATTTCCTCCTGCTGCTTTAACAAATTATCACAAATGCAGTGGCGTAAAAACACATAGAGTTACTATCTTACGGCTCGGAGGTCAGAGGTCCACAGTCAGCCTCAAGTGGGGCTGCAGCAGAACCGGGTCCATCTGGAGGCTCCAGGGGAGAACCCCTTCCCTAGCCTCTTCCAACCATCGGACCCTGATCCCCTGCTCCCGCCCTTATATCTCCTCTGCCCCGACCCTCCTGACTCCCGCTAGAGCCCTTAGGATGACATTGGGCTCACCTGGGTGACGCAGGACACGCTCCCATTCCCAAGATCCTCAAATTAATCGCACCTGCAAAATCTCTTTTGTGACACAAAGCAGCACGTCCGCAGGTTCTGGGGATCAGGCCGGACGTCTTTGGAGGGCCATTATTCTACCACAGACTGGCATTGGAGGGGACAGTGACTCTGGGCCCCGAATCTGAGAATTTTACTCTCTTACTGAACCAACAGAACCGTGGATTATATTTTTTTCATTCATTAGCTAATAACAAGTCATTTTGATAATTCAATCACATCCCCAGAAGTTTATAAAGATTTGGGACTGGGGGTGGGGGGTGGCTAGTCCACACGACACGTATGCCTAAGTAAGTACCGAATTATTCCTGAATTACTGAGCCCCTCTCTCCATCACCGCCTACGTGTTAATTTTGGACTAGTTCATTGCAGTAGCCTCTCAACTGGCCTCCTTGCCTCCCCTCTTGCCTGCTGCTGTCAGATGAACGCTTTGATGTGTGCCTCTGAACACGGCGGTCCCCTCTCTATCTATAACCTTTCTGTGGCTCTCCATTGCCCTCAGAATAAAGTTCCAACAACCTTCCACCACAACCACAAGGCTGTCCGTGAAAGGCCTTTGCTCACTTTCCAGCCCATCTCTTGCCACTCCTTGCTTGGGTGACCAACCATCCCAATTTGCCTGGGACTGTCCCCATGTTAGCTCTGAAAGTCCCACATCCTGGAAAACTACTCCGTCACTCCATCCCTGCCCTTCACCTTAGGCTTTAGCAACACCTGCTGCTGAGAAACGTCTTCCAAGCAGCTATCGTGACGCTGCTCATCCCCTTCTCTTAGTAGGAAAGCAACCCCTTATATTATCCCCGATGGTACCAGTGAGGGGTGTGCTGAACTTCAAGTAACTGACGACCTGGTCACGGTGGTTAAAACACATGGAGGTTTATTTTTTTTTCACATAAAAAGACATTCAGAGCATGGTTGCTGGCTTTGGATCTTGATGATATTGGAGCTCATAGCTGCAATTCTCTTTGCAATTCTCCATCCACAAGCTGGCTGCCTCAGCTCCAGGCATCACATCCGTATTCATATTCTGGCAGGGCAGTAGAGTGTGGTGGCCAAGAGCATGGGTTCTGGAGCCCGATTACCAACATCTGGATCCTAGCCCCGTCACCTCCTGGTTAAGTCACCTTGGGAAGTCACCAGCCCTCTCTAGCCTCAATTTTCTCACCTCTAAAATACCTCATAGGGTTGTTTTGGAGATTAAGTGAGGTGATACATGTAAAACCTGTAGGACAGCTAGTGCCTGGCACATAGGAAGTGCTCAATATGTGTTAGCTTTTATTATTATAACTGCAAGGGACCTGAGGACATTTAGCATTTATAACCTCCAATATACATGAAGATGGACATAAAAAGGAGTTGTCTGGGAATGAAGTTTGGGTCAAGCCACCGGCAGCATCTTCTGTATTTGGGTACCTTCTATTCAGATTTTAAGACTCAGGGGCGCCTGAGTGGCTCAGTTGGTTAAGTGTCCGACTCTTGGTTTTCGGCTCAGGTCATGATCTCGCAGTTCATGGGTTCAAGCCCCACATCGCGCTCTGTGCTGACAGCTCGGAGCCTGGAGCCTGCTTTCGATTCTGTGTCTCTCACTCTCTCTCTGCCCCTCCCCTTCTCACACTCTGTCTCTCTCAAAAAAATAAATAAACATTAAAAAAAAAAAAAAAAGACTCAGCTTGGGCGTCACCACCTCCAGGAAGCTACCCTGGACTCCTCCTGCCAACTGACACTGGGTTAAGTGTCCCCTTTCTATGCTCCTGGTCTGTATTCCAACCTTCATACTTAACACCCAGTAAGTATGATCAAGAAATCTGTCTCTCGGTCTGTCTTCTGCAGAGCAGAGATCTTGTCTGAACCATCCCTGGATTCCCAGGTCTGAGCTGATGCCAGGCTGCTTGAGGGCCTCTTTGTTGAGTAGATAAAGTCTTTCCTGAGAATCGCCTTGGCCTAGTAAGGTATTGGGGGGTCTGTCTGGTCCCTACGTCCAGGAGCCAGACTCTGATGGGGAAACCTGGCAGCTCATGGGCCAGCCGGGGACAGCTGTGGCTGAGGGCTCTCCCAGCAGGAGTCCAGAAGCCGGGGTGGGGGCGCTCCCTCGAAGCACGAGTGCGTGGTCAGGGGCCCGGGGTCCAGGTTCCCACTTGGACACTAGATCTCTCTCTTTTTTGGCCCCACTTGCCCTCTGGTTGGCCTCAGGGGGGCTCCTTTCCCCGAGCCTCTGTGGCTCATGCATTACTGGCCCTCCGTGCCTGTGACCTCCCCCTGCTCTCTCTTCTCTCCGGACCTCTGTTTCCCTGCCAGTCTGATACAGCAAAAGCTTTTCCAGCTCGGACCTGCTGTGACTGTGCGTGGAGGCCACCGTTTCCCTCGAACCTGCCCCCCCTGAAGGAGGCGCTGGGACCCTCCTCCTTCTCACGGTGCCCAGTACAGGGCTGGCGTAGGTCAGCGCTCATTGGACATTTCTCGACCAAGAAAGCCCGAGCTGACAGCAGCCCTGGGGTCTGATCCAGGGTGGGCGATACTGGGGAGTCTCTTTCTCAGGGAGCCAGTGGTCGTCCCTGAGCAACGGGCATTCTCCTGTGGCCATCCTCTCCGGGCCGGGGAGCTGTTCTTGGGGAGACCCCATCCTCTCCGGGCCGGGGTGGTGTCTGAGGACCGACCAGGCTCCTCTGTGGAGGCAGGATCAGGAAGGGGGTGATTTGATCAGGCCACTGTGGTCCACAGCCTGTGAGATGTTGGGGGGTAAGTGTCCGGTGTGGCCTTAACTCTCATCCTTTGAGACTACCGTGTGGCTTTCTGGGGTTCCCTCTCCACCGGCACCCCAGCAGCATCCTCCACAGCCGAACCAGGTGGGCTGAGGGGGTCTCTCTCTGCATCCCTGGTGTGGAAAGGGGCAGCCCCTACAGAGCCCGGGGGCCCGTGGGGGAGGCACACATCACAAATGCAGGCAGTCTGAGGGGGAAGGATGTTTATTGGGGTTGCAGTCTCCCAAGGAAGAATCACAGCTGCATTTTCTGGAAGAACAGAGAACAGGGAGAGGGACTTGGGTGGAGGTATGTGTGTGTGCCCCCTTCTGGGGCAGCATGAGGCTCTGCCGGGAGAGAACACTGCCTGAGAGGAGGAAGGGGGCGTGGCAGGCAGCCCCAGGGCCTTGACAAGCCCGTCTCGCCTCTGCCCAAGGGGTCTGAGCCCCCTCGGGACTTTAGACCACTGTGCAAATGGGGGCTCAGAACACATCCTGTCCCCCCGGCATGAGGCTCCGAAGTCCAGAGTGACCCTCTGTTCCCCCATCCTCGGGTACATGTGGCCACCCCTGCTGACCCCTCTCCCCTGCTGGGCCCTGCTCTCATGGGGTTTCACTCTGGTGGCAGGGGCGGGGCCGGGGGGGACTGGTGTGGTGCCTGGGGTGGATCCACAAGCACTCGCTGAAGCTGGTGGATAAAGGGCTGAAGTTAGTGACTGTTTCCTTCCCTGCACCTGACTCAACATCTGCAGACAGGAAGCCCGTGGCACTTCCCGAGTGGGCAAGTGAGTGAATGAATGAAGGCGCGAAGGAGCGAGTGAAGGGATGGGTGGGGGGGTGGGTGAGGGGCTGGTGGGGGCGGGAAGAAGGGCTCGGAGACGGGCACCCACCTCATTGATCCAGTCGATGTAGGCGGACACGCGGGTGAAGACCGTGGGCTTCTTAAGGGTGTTGCAGCCCAGCCCGGAGCCAAAGCTCACGATGCCTCGCACCTCCCAGGAACCGTTCTCAGCCTGGCAGTTCAGTGGGCCGCCCGAGTCTCCCTGTGGCCGACCGGGCAGAGGTCAGCCCCCGGGGCCTCCCCCAGAGGCTTGGGAGGCAGGGGCGGGTCACGGGCGTGGGGGGATAGGGGGCTGAGACCCCCTGTTTTGGCCTCGGCCTGTCCACGGTGAGGGAGGCGGCGGGGATGTGGTTTGGGAGTCCCAGGCTAGCTCTTAGGTTGCTGTGTGATCTTGGGATAAGGATAACCCTCTCTGTGCCTTGGCTTCCCTAGCTGTTCAGGTCGTGTCTAAGGCTCTGTGAGCTGCACAGAGAGGTGAGGATGCCAGGAGCCACACTGGAGACCCGGGGGAGCAAGGAAGGGTGGGAGTGGGGGGAGGGGTCGTGTGTTTGAAAACAGGACCGTTTCTGATGGTTTTAGATGTTTCTAGGTCGGGTTGCCTAAGCCCCCTGCCTCTGACTTCGATGAGGTCTCTTCTACGCTTGTTAGACTTGGTCCTCACATCAACCCTGTGCTCACGGTGCCTCCATTTTATAGCTGGGAAAACTGGGGCTCAGAGAGGGGAAGCAGCCTGCCCAAGGCTGCACAGCTACCAAGTGGCGGGATTAGGACTCGAACTCGCTCCACACTTCTGCCCGCACGATAGCGCGGAGGGGTGGGGCTGACAGGTTTTCCCTGAGCCTCCCGGGCCCAACCAGGGAGAGGGTTTGCTCATGCGGGTCCCCCCCCCCCCGCACCTCCTTTGCCCTCCTCACTGCCCCCTTCCACTTGGCCACGTGGGGCAGGGACACGGTGCGGGGTGTGGACACTCACGTTGCAGGCCGAGATGACACCGTCCCCACCTGCACACACCATGGTGTCCTTCACCATGCTTCCCCACCAGTCCTTCTGGGTGCACGTGGTGTGGTCCACCACGGGCTGCAGGCCCTGCTGGAGCTCGTCGGCAATGGGGCCGTTGGCTGGGGGGGAGGGGGGGACAGATGTTGGCCCCGCGTCAGCCCGGACGGCGCCAGGCCTTCGGGGAACAGAGGGCTGGACGGGGCCGGGGCGGGACCCAGGTGAGCTCTGGCTCCCCTCGGGGGCAGCCACACACACACACACACACACACACACACACACGGGCCCTTAACGGAGAGAAATGACTCCGAGCCTGCGGTCCCAAAGTCTGAGTCAGAGACCCTTCTGAGGGTGGGGAAGGGAGCCCGCGGGAGGCAGAGCTCATCTGTAGGAAGCCCTCCAGAGATAACCACTGCGTTGACTTATCTTTAACTTGATTCTGGGGTTTCCCCAGGGTCCATCATTTCCTTGTCGCGTCCGCCTTTGGTGTCCTACCATCCGAGGTCTTTCTTCCCCCCGGATTTTCCCAGGACAGACCTGCGTGTTTCTGTGAGTCTTCTGTGCTTTCACTTATTTGCATGCACCCTTTTAACTTAGGCATGTGGTTTTCCAGAAGCTCCAATCCCCTGCCCCCAGCGGCTTGCCTGGTTTATTTCGTAGTCAATTAGACCAGGCGCCGCTCTGAGTACTTGACAAGTTCCAATCTTACAACACCCCTCAGGTGCCCTTGCGAGAGGGTCTGACACGTGGTAGGTGCTTAACAAATACGAGCTGTTACTATCACAAGGGTAAAACAGATGTGAAGATGTTGAGACAGAAAGGAAAAGGGTCGGGCAACGGCGGGCGGTGCGCTTATCGTGGGAGCCGCTTCCTCCAGGAAGGCTCTCATGATTTGCCGGGGGCTGTACTCACTCCAGAGGCGGCCCCAGCCTGTGACGTAGCAGGGGTAGTCTTGAGGCAGCAAAGAGCCCTCCTCCGGCAGGCATGCCACCTGGATGGTGGCACTCAGCTGCACGGGCTCCGCCAGCTTGATGAGGGCAATGTCGTTGCTGGAATCCAAAGTGGAGGCGGTGAGTGTGTAGGAGGACGCCGGCTCCGCGAGCTAAGGCTAAGCAGCCCAGGCTGTCAGCCGGGAGCCAAGCCTAGGGTGACCAGGAGTCCTCCTCGAGGACAGCGAGTTTCCTAGTGGCAGACAGAGATGACACCCGCCTCCCAACACCGCGGCGCGCCCCTTGAGAGGAAACTTCCGTCTCATGTGCCTTCCCGTCATGTGAGGCTCTATGGAGGGGAGACTAGAGCAGGAACTTTCTGGGCCGCTGCAGGCTACGTACCAACGAGACATGACCTTAAAGCCAATTGGAAATGATCGAAGAGGGGCCCCTGCAGATGCGAGTTTTAATATTTTCATGTGAACAGAATGGAAGCTGGTGAGCCTAGGCAGAGCTGGTTTGATTCCCTGTTCTGCCACATACTGGGCTGTGTGACCTGGGACGTGCTCCCTAACCTCTCTGAGTCTGGGCTGTGTGACCTGGGACGTGTTCCCTAACCTCTCTGAGTCTGGGCTGTGTGACCTGGGACATGCTCCCTAACCTCTCTGAGTCTCGGTTCCTTGTCTAGGGCTGTTGTGACAGTTAAATAAGATTATTGCAATATGGGCACGCAGGAGGCACTCAGTAACGGCGAGTCCTGACTTGGCCTCTGGCTGAGAGACTTCAGGCAAGACACCGTGGGGGCCTCGGGGGTCTTTATTCCACGTGGAGCTTCTGGGAACGCTTGGCCAATGATGGAGACGGAAGATGCGTCCGTCTCCATTTAGCATTTCTCCATTTTGCATAAAGGGGTCATCTGCTGGCTGGTCAGGGTGAGGACGGGGTCCAGGGACAGGGTGGGGGCAGGTTCTGTCATATCGGGGACCCCCCCCCCCCACTCTGCGCTTCCCCCAGGGGCCGTGAAACGGCGGGCACTCACCGCACCAGGAAGGAGTTCCACTTCTCGTGGACAAAGATAGTGTCCACGTTCGCGAACAGGGAGCCTTCCTCATTGTCCACCACCAGGTTGTTCTTGCCCAGGGCCACGCGGTAGGTCTTGGTGTTGCTGAGCAGAGGAAGGGGACTGGGTCAGGGTGGCTTCCTGCCCTTGCTGGCCAGAGGGGTAGGGAGGGAACTCGGAGCTTTGGCGGCCCAGGCCTGTGACCACCGTGGGCATCGTTTTGGGGAAGCGAGTCTCCATCGGCACGGACCCTCCCCGGGGCTCAGGGTGAGGACCCTGCTCTCGGGGTCAAGTCTACCCTGATTCCCAGGGGGGCGGCCCTGGGCCTCAGTTCCCTCATCTGTACGGCGGAGACCGCGTTGGCATCGCCTGCCCAGGTGGCTGTGACGCGAGCCGGTCCAAGCCGCCACCGCCTCTCGCCCGGATGATCTCGCGTTCGTTCCTGCCTCCCCCGTGCCACCCCTGCTCGCACGCTATTTCTCACACCTACCAAGTAGCCTCCCTCCTCCTGGTCTTTGCACTGGCTGTTCCCTCTGCCCGGAACACCCTTCCCTTACTTCCCTCGGGTCCTCCCCTGGCCACCCCGTTTAAAATGGGACCCCTCCTGCTTTCCGGCCTGCCTTATTTTTCCTCGTTGCCACTCGATACGTCAGATGGCTACTTGTTGAATGGCCTGTTGCTCTTATGCTAGAATGTAAGCTCCCTGCGAGCCTGGAGCGTCCTCACCGCCGCGTGCCCTGGCACGCTGTGGGCGCACAATAAATGCTTGCTGCATGAAGAGGTGAACGGCGAAGCTACTGGGTAGAAGCGGCTTCGGGAGCCCAGTGCCTGGGGTGTGTAGTAGGTGCTCAATAAAAGCAGTCATCAGGCCGGCACCCCGGGGCGGGGGCGGGGTCCCTGGGCGTCACCCCGCTCACCTGATGCAGTGGGCGGCTGTGAGGACGAAGCTGTTGGCAATCAAGGTGCCGCCACACGTGTGTCTCCATGTGCCATTCTTGAGGTACTGGAGAGAGATCTGGAGCGGGGGGGGGGCACATGTCAGCCCCGGGACCCTCACCCCTCCACCCTCTGCAGCCCACCTCCCACCCCTGCAGCGGCATGCTTACCTGCCAGGGCCAGCTGTGGGGCCTGGCATTGTCTCCTCCTACCACTCGGGCCGATAGGTTGGGCAGGAAGCTGGGGACCCCGCAGCTGGAGGCTGGGGGATTCGGGAGGGGAAGCGCACGGGTGAGAGGGGCCGGCACCCCCAGCAGGGAAGGGGCAGGTGGCAAGGGCACAGGCTTTGGGGCTGGGCAGACGCGGGCTCAGGTTTTACTGCCCGGGGAAGCCGGCTAGTTCTCTGGGCCTCAGCTTCCCTCTCTGTGCAATGGGAAGAGTGGCACCAGCTTGGTGAGTTTGAACTGAGGACGAAATCAGACAACGCGTAGAAAGACTTTAGCAAAAGGCCTGGCGCGGAGCGAATGTTTGAGGCGTTGAAGGAACTAAAAAGGCAGCTGCATGTGTGTCCCCAGATAAAGCTGCGTCTTTCCTTCTGTCCCTGCTGTCCCTTTTTAGACCGCAGCGAAATGGGGGTGTGTGAGCACCGAATCCAGGGTTCCAGACTGTCAGGGCTGGGGAGCTGGGCGGAGCGGTCAGGAGCATGTGCTCTGCAGCGAGACAGACCGGGACTCAAATTCCGGCCCCACCGTTAACCAGTCATGCGATCTCAGGCAAGATCCTGAGCCTCGCTGAGCCTCGCTGAGCCTCAGTTCCTCGTCTATAAAATGGAGGTGTTGATAGACCCTGCCGTTCAAGGTTGCTGCGCCAGTCAAATCAGCTCCTGCCTGTCAAGGGCTTGGCGCAGCGCCTGACATATGGTAAACATGTAACAAACAGCAAGCTGCTATTATTACTTAGGACTGTCGTTGCCGTTAGCCGGAAGGACTCTCAATCAAGTGCTCTCATCTGTCAAAGGAGCCAGTGAGATCTAGAGAGGTGAAGTGGCTTGTTGTTGTCCCGCCCAGAGTAAGTGACATTCAAGCCAAGTCCCTTGATTCCTGTCTGGGAGAAGGTCACCAAAATGGGTGAACAAAACATCGGTCCCCAAGGAAGAGATGCCAACGCTGAGAAAGCCAGGCCCTTATGGTCCCTGGAGAGAGCCCGGGATGAGGCGGTGACTGTCCCCCGGCCACATCATCAGCCTATTTTGCAGATATGGAAACAAGGGCTGCCCAGCAGGCGAGTGCCTTGCTTGACACACAGCTGGTCGCCCCAAATCCCCTTTCCTGGAGCTGGGGAGAGCCCCCCGCCGCTCTCCTTGTCCCCGGGGAGGCCAGCCTGAGTACAGAGCCTGCTGGCCCCAGCTAGTCCCCGCCCCAAGGCTTACCACAGGCCAGGAGCGCGGCTAGGGTGGTGAAGCCCAACATGTTGCGAGTGGGACTGGCTCAGGACCGAGTGGCCGTCGAGGTGGGCAGGGACACACTTATAGGCAGGTGTGGGGGTGGGACCACCTGCTCAAGGCCGAGCCGCCCCTCAGAGAGAAACCTGTTCCGACAAGGCCCTTTCCCTGACCTTGGGCGGTTACTGTTTAATTTGGGCAGGAAATGGGGCTGGCTCAGAGGCATGGGTTTCCCAAATCTCCTGAGACAGAGCAAATTCTGAGGCCCGCAGGTTTGGGGGGAACCCCCGCCACCCTGCCTGGAGCGTGCTCTCCTCCTCTGTCCCTAACTCACACTGTTTAATTAGCATTGATCGGGCACCTATCATTTATTGGGCCTCGTGCCCGGTGCTTCCCGCATTCACTCAATTGTTCCGATGTGAAGTAGACGCTTTTATCCCCGCAGCGAGGAGGAGCAAGCTGAGACTCAGGGGGTCAGCGACTGCCCAGGGTCACACAGCTGGGTGACAACGGAACCCAGATTTGAAGTCGGGACTTCTAACGCCAGCCCGGGGTTCATCCTGCCGCGGTCCGCCGTTTCTTTCTCTCTCTTCCCCTCTCTTCTTTCTCCTTCATTCAACTCATATTGTCTGGTCTTGGGGTACCCCCTGCCTTCCTGCTGTGGATGGAGGCGGAGGTCCGGCAGCCCCTGGGCGGTGCCCGGTTGGCCGAATTCCTCCCCAGAGCCACAGTTATCTCCCTGCAAAGTCGCGGTCTCCCCGTCTCTAAAAGGGGCGGATAGGACTAAATGCATCCCAGGCGACTGTTGGTCCCAAGGCGCCCTAACTTGAGCGTCAAGGTCGAGTGGCAGATCTGGGCTGGTGGCACTTGGTGTGGGTCCAGAGCACTGCGTGTCCAGAGTTTCCATCCAGAGCCCCGGCAGTCTGGGCTTAGGGTTTGGTTTCACCCATTTGCGCCGAGGCCTGACTTGGGCCTGGCCAGTTCGATTCTCCTCTCCCTCCCCTTTCTGCCCTTTGGATGTTGTAACAGTGCTTATCTGAGGGTGCTATTTTATTCAGCTTAAGTTCTTTCTTAAAAGCGAGCATCCATGACTTTGGTAATAGAAAGATCAAGAAACGTTTGGTAAAAAGAGACCGAAAGACAGGGAGCGTAAAGGTATGTGTAGGGGTCTTTCCTGCTGCGTTGGGGATCTCAGGCTGCGGGGAACTTTCTGTTGCATTCTCGAGGCCGGTCCTGACAGCGGGGTCGGTGGCTGCTACACCTCGGACCCGGAGCAGACCCGAGCGCTGCAAAGGGTCAGCCTGGCCTGCAGACAGACCTTGTACGCAGAGAGGTGGCCCGAGCTTCGTGGCGGATCTTGGGAGCGGCAGGAGATCAGACTTCTGGTTTCTGGCTCCGTTAGTGACTTTCCGGATGGCCCTGGGTCTTGGGGAAGCTCTTTGGGCCTCAGTTTCCCTTGAGCAACGTGGGGAAATGATGAACTGGGACTTTGCTGGTGGACACTGGGGGACGCAACGACCTCAGTCACGTGCACACACCCACAGCTACACGAGCTTGCGGGGACAGGCAGACAGACACACGCGCATACATGCGCCTCCATATGTGTGCACGTGTCACAAGTGTAGGCCGTTCACTTATACACAGGTACACGCAGGGCTACGTGCCTCACCTTCAAACATGTACACAAACCTAGAAATGACCCCGAACACACACACACACAAGTACTGAGGTACCAGATGAAGAGTCAAGAATTTTCTTCTTTTTTGGGATGTTTGCAGAGACGCTGACCTTTTTTTTTTTTTTTTAATTTGTTTTAATGTGTATTCATCCTTGAGAGATAGAGACACCGCGAGCAGGAGAAGGGCGAAGACAGAGGGAGACGCAGAATCGAGAGAAGGCTCCAGGCTCCGAGCCGTCAGCACAGAGCCCGACGCGGGGCTTGAACCCACGAACCGTGAGATCATGACCTGAGCCGAAGTCGGACGCCCAACCCACGGAGCCGCCCAGGCGCCCCGACACTGACCTTGTTATGGAGGGAAGGTGCAGACTGTTCTGAAGGCGTGGACGGCATCAGCTCTAGGGGAGCCTCCTTGTTTTGGGAACTTTACGAGCCCTTCACGGAAGTAGGTACCAACAATTGCACTCGGAGGAAACCGATGTCTCCTGAATCTGCCTCAGACGGTGAAGACGGCACGGTGAGTGCTTTGCCTGCTGTTGGGCCATATTCCCTGAAGCGGGGAGAACCCAGAGCCGTCGCTTCTTGGCTGTGCGACCTTGTGTTGATGACTCAACCTCTCTGTGCTCCTGGCCCTCGTCGATAAAATGGGGGTAAAAAAATGCTATCTGCTTCACACGGCTTTTGCAGGGAGCGCCCGGCACACGGCAAGCTCTGTGTAAGCACTGGCTGGGGAGGGGTTGTTAATATCTGCAGAGGGGGGCTCTGTGGAGTGAATTTCCTGGATTAACTTGATGAAACGCTTGACTGTTTTGTTTGTCCAGACTGTGAGGTGACAGTCTGTGTACATAGAGGCCATCCCTCCCTCCATCCCTCCCTCTCTCCATCCCTCCCTCCATCCCTCCCTGTCTCCATCCCTCCCTGTCTCCCTCCCTCCCTCCCTCCATCCATTCATCCATCCCTCCACTCCTTCCTCCCTTCCTTCCTTCCTTCCTCCCTCCCTTCCTTCCTCCCTTCCTTCCTTCATTCCTTGCTTCCTTCCTCCCTTCATTCCTTCCTTCCTTCCGCCCGCATTTGCTTGGCCTTGTGCTAGGCCTGGGGCTGCAGAGATAAGACCCCCTCACAACTGCTGGAGCTCCCTGCTGGGCATGGCAACAAGTGTTTCTCAGAGTGTTCGGCCGAGGGCTGGCAGCCCTGAACGAGAAGAGGTTAGTTCTGGGAGCTGGGAGCTGGGTGGGGGTGCGGATCGCAGAAGGATTCCTTCTCTACAGCCTCCAGGTCCAAGATGAACTTGAGGACTTGAGGGTGTGAGAATGTTGGAATCCTCATTCTCACCACCCTTGAAGTCTGTGACTTCCGGGGCCTGGAGTGGGGCCTCCCAGGGCCCAGGCACTCAGGGCCAGACTGTCCTGGAAAAATAATCAAGGGTGACTTGGCAGTGGCTGAAGTCGCCGAGGGGGTGGGGGGAACCTCGGGAGAAGCCGTGCCAAGGTTGGGAGCCAGGGGTGGTGAGAGCCTGAGAAATGGGGCAGGTGTCACTGACGGGGGCCCATATTTTCTAGTCGCCGGGACAGGACTCTCCGGTGGCAGCTGCTACTTGGGTGAGGGCCACTAAGGGACCAGCTGGGGGGGGGGGGCGGGGGCTGGCAGTGCTTCTCCTTAAAACCAGATGTAAGTACTGGGGGTTCAGAGGCGGTCTGGGGGCTCCTGCAGGGTTTTGGTGTTTGGTGATGGAGGCCGAGGGAATGGGGCCTGGGAGGGGATTGAGGAACTATCTCCCTTTCCCACTCTTGGGCCCTGAACCACTCCAGGCCTCTTCGCATCTCAGCCTGTTCCCTCCGCTGGGGCTGGAGTGGGGGTCTTGTGCAGGCCGAGGCTTAGGGACCCCCCCCGGCGGAGCCCTGTTGGTGGAGGGTCCCGGTGTGGGACCGTTGGCTTGTGTCCTCCCATTTGGAGGGCTCGAGGCCCACATCCATCACCGGGTCAGCTGGAAGGCGAGGGCTCTAGAGGTTGAGTTTTAGCCCTTCCCTGTCAGGGTCCTCTCTGCCTTTCGTTCTGAGACCCTCTGAGTTAGGACATTAGGGGTTCTGATGTTCATCTCTTGGGAAAGGAGTATCGAGTGGCAACGCTTAACCTAACATGCTGTGTTAATGATGGTGGCATTGTAGGCACTGGGTGGCATTCTCCAGGAAACACACTCCAAGGATGATGTCCTCCCCGTGCAGGGTCTGTGACAGAGCCCCGGGGGGCAGGGGCCGGGGGGTAGGGGCCGGGGGGGGGGGGGGGGGGGGGGGGGGGGGGGGGGGGGGGGGGGGGTCGGAATGGCATCCTGGCTGCTGCAGTACCAGCCATGTCCACCTGGGGGCAGCGATGCCCAGCCTGATCGCACACTCCCACACCCCAAGTCAGGTCGCACCCCCTACCTGGAAACTGCGGGGCTGGGAGGACCCTAGAGACCCTAGGCCACCCTTGCACTGGACAGATGAGGAGACTGACACCCGGTGGGAGCCTGATCTGTCCAAAGCCACACAGGGAGCACCCCAGGTCTTTCCTCATCGCCTATCACCACAGCCTGTGTGTGTGTGTGTGTGTGTGTGTGTATGTCTTGGGGGTGGGGAGGCTTGAGGTGTCTCTGTGCGGGAGAATCTCGGGGGCCCTCGGGTGCATCCATCTAGGATCCTCAGAGTATTGGTGTCACTCCTGGTGCGTGTCCTCCTCTGAATCCGCCCGGCAGGGTGGCTGGATGCGGCCCCCCCAACTCCCCCAGCCTGTGTGCTTCTGGGAGAGTCTCTGGGAAATAAAACAGCACCCCCCCCCCCATGGGCTGGGTGTGAGGATTAAATTAGCAAATATACATACATACATACATACATACATATATATATATGAGCTACGGGGTTTAGAGCAGTCCCTGGTGATAGAGGGTGGGCGTCCCTCAACCTCCATTAGGAAGACTCTCCTCCCTGGTCCCTGATGTGACATGGGGGCCACCTGAGCACGCACTGCCCCAGCACCCAGGTGACTTGGTCCCCTTCCTTCCCTTCCCAGCCCCTCCCCTCTTCCACCAACCAACAAAAACCACACACACGTAAGAATATAGAATTTTATCTTATTTTAGTTAAAAAAAATAATTGTACCACCAAATGAAAAAGTAGCTTTCTTTGGGGGAAGGTGAGAAGGGAGGGAAAAAAACGCGAGAAGCCGAAGGAAAAGAACTTTTTATAGTCATCTGTATAAACACATCCGCTAAGGCAAACGCAATTCAGGACCAAGGCTGCCGCACTGGGGTCAGCACCTCCTAATTTCTGCAGATTCTAAGGCCAAAAAAATAAAACCTCTGCAAATCCAACAGGAGTTTTGTGGACTCTTGGGGGGCATTTTACTAAAATAAAGAGTTGTCATGTTTAAAAAGCAGTGACGTTGTCTTGACACACACCGAAAGTTGCATAACCGTGGCCTTGGTGGCCATTCACGTGTTTGGACTGGGTGACGGGCACAGTTTCACGACACGGCAACGGACACACACACTCACACGCACACACACGCACACACGGAAATGAGCACGCCGGGAGCTGTGCAGGACCGGGCTGGTGGCACAGGCTTGGCCGCAGCCCAGCTGGGGATGGGCACAGGGAGGGCCGGGGTCCCCATGCTTCCTCAGGGGGTGGGGGTGACGGGACGGGTCCCATCGCTGGTGACAGGGCGGTGCACATCGCATGGGGAAGGATGGCGTGAAAGGGCCGAGCCAGGCCCCTGCTCCCCGCCGCCTGGTCCGTGCAAACCACTGAAAGCACTTCCCGGACGCCTCCGGGAGCATGGAGCCCGACACTAGTTTCCTTCCCAGTGAAGGGGCCAATCCCTCCTCCTCACCCTGCTCTCTCCAGAGCCCCTGGGCCCCTCGGGCTGTTCCAGGGAGACGAGGGGGTGGCGTTTCTGCCCCCAGAGCCTTCCCTGCCCGCGATCCACGGCGTGGCCGGCAGAGTGTGGGCCCGTGAGGTAGATGGGCACAGCTGCCCCCTCACCCTGCCTGGCGAGGCCCCAGAGGGCCGGGGTCTCCGTGTGAGCACGGGGTGCCAGGGCCCGGGTCCCTTCGCCGAAAGAGAAGCGCCCTCCCCTCTGGCAGAGAGAGGAGGCAGGGGCTGGAGGAACGGCTGTCGGCTGTCGGGGGGCGGGAAGCCCTCGTGTCTCTGATCAGCCCCTTGGGTCGTGCTGTGCTCCGGAGCGCCTCCCCGAGGTGCAGGGCCCCCGGGGGGGCAGTGTGGCCTGGAGGCTAAGGGCAGGAGGCCTCTGGGAAGGGAGGAGGAGAGTGTGTGGAGGGCAGGCACCTGGGGCAGGGGGGACCCTAGGGCCAGGAGCTGGGCTCGGGGCCGCTGCAATACTGGAGCAGGCAGAGGGACGGCCGGGGGGGCGACAGATGCGCAGGAATCGCCAGGGAGGGCTGGGCCAGGCGAGGAGCCAGCACCGGTGTCTCGGCCTCGGGAACAGCGGGGGCGGGCGGGGGGGGAGCGGGGGAGGCAGGGCCGCCTTGGACACCCCTCCGCTGGCTCCGTTCACAGACGCTTTAGGTTTTAAGTATGGTCCCTTCGGATGGAGCCGGGATGCAGGCCTGGCCTCCGGTCTGCCCGCCTCTGCGGCCCGGGACGGGCGCCGGGGGCCGGGGGCCGGGGCCGAGCGGTCAGGCCGCAGCCCCTTGCTACTTGAAGGTGGACTGCAGCTCCTTGAAGGCCGCCTTCCGCTGCTTCATCTCCTCCGCCTGCTTCTTCCTTTCCTCCTGCTCTGCCTTGATCTCCTCCTCGAAGCGGCTGGACACGTTGATGGCCTGGACCTACAGCCGAGTGGGGACGAGGTGGGTCAGGCAGGGCGGGAGAGGGATCTGCCCCCAGGTGTCCCGCCGGCCCACGCCCGGCTCGCACCGGCTCTGGCCCTGGGCCTCAGTTTCTCCATTCAGAGTCTGCTGCCCGACAACTGGCCTCGTGGATTCACCGAGCGGGGTGGAAGCTCGAACGTGCGTTCGGTGGCCACCGCCTAGTGTTAAGTCCCGCAAGGGGGGGCTTTCGATGCTGCTCTTCGGGTTTCCCGTCCCGAGAAGCCCGGATGCGCACCTGTTCCCACTGACGATCCCTGAAATGGCCCACCAACCCCAGAAGCGCAGAGGGAGGTGGGAGGTGACCTTCAGAAGGAATGTTCTTAGCTAACATGGGAAGAGAGAGAAACTAGGGAAAGCAGGTGCCCGGGGGCGGAGAATCCAGGAGCCCTACTTGTTCTCTCCACCTGAGCACGTGCTGCACGGGGAGCCTGCTGTGCACGGGGACGGCCTCTGGGGCCCACACCCCCTCCAGGCCGGGGGAGGCCCGTGAGCTGGGCCTGCTCTGCTGTCTCCTGGGCCCAGCGTTCAAGGACAGGTCTGCCAGGGGCAGCACAGAGGGGTCCGTGTCCACTCTTCAAGAGTCTACGCCCTTCACCTGCCCGGGGGCCAGGGAGACAGAGGAGAAGCTGGCAGGGACCACAGCCTGGCCGGAAGGGGACAGAAGCCAGGAGTGCTGTGGGCCTCGCGCGGTCCAGCCCGGGCGTCAGTGCTCCGCTCCTCAGCGGGGACAGGAAGGACGAGCACTGACCCTCGTGCTAACTCGGGTCCCGTCACACCCCGGCCACCCCTCTCCTCGTGCCAGGGTCGGGGGACCCCCACCCCCTACCCCCCCGAGCCCCACACATCCTCTGGTTCCTCACCTTGGCCTCAAAGAAGCTCTTGGCCCCCTTGACGCCCTCGGTGGAGACATCGATCTCGGAGAGGCGGGCGAGCACGTGCAGCCCGCTGTCCTCCTGTAACTCCCCAGCCGCTGCCTTGCGGAAAATCAGGAGGAACTGCGGAAGGGAAAAGGCACGAGGTGTCAGGGAGGGGCATGGGGCCAGAGGTCTGGGCTCTCCCCCTCCATGCTCTGGGCCCCTCCATCTCTGGGCCTCAGCTTGCCCACCTGTACAATGGGAGGCAAGGTGACACATCTCCCGCCCTCCCAGGATCTGGGGCTACTGCAGGCCTGTTTGCCCATGTTCAGATCCCACGAACAGCCCCAAGCTACCCCGTACCATTGTCTCACTGCTCCTCAAACTAATCTGCTCAGAAGTTCCATTTACTAGGGGCGCCTGGGGGGGCTCAGTCAGTTAAGCAGCTGACTCTTCATTTCGGCTCAGGTCATGATCTCAGGACTCATGAGTTCGAGACCCGCGTCGGGCTCTCCAGTGACAGGGCGGAGCCTGCTTGGGATTCTCTCTCTCTCCCTCTCTCTCTGCCCCTCCCCTGCGCTCTCTCTCAAAATAAATAAGTAAACTTAAAAAAAAAAAAAAACAGCTCCACGCACTGAGTCCTGAAAGTATACGATTGTGACCATTTTACAGAATGAGGCAGACTCAGGGGCCAGGAAAAAACTCGCCCCCACATCTCAGCGGCAGAAAGTGACAAAAGAAGGTTGTGAACCCGTGTCCTGCCTCCATCCTCTTGCACTGCCTGCACCTTCCTCCCTGGACTCGTCCTCCCACCACCGTTCTCTCGTCCTGCCTCCTCTATGCTTCTTGCCAGTTCTCCGAAGGAGGCCGCCCCTGTCCTTCGGCCTGGGCTGCCTGCGGTCCAGTGCTGCTGTTATCTGGCTGGGAGCCTCCATTGCCTCCTCCAGAGAACAGGCTTGCCCCTGACTCCTGTCCCAGAGTGAGAACCCAGTGAGATCCAGGGTGTGAAGTCACCCAGCGCAGAGCCTGGCCCCTCTCGGACCACAGTCGTGTCACTTCCTCCGTCTGTCCCCCTCTTCTCCTGAGTCACGGCACTCTGCCATTTCAGTCCCTGGGAATCTCCCCCTCTGTGCTCCAGGGCCCTTGGAGCACAAGGCCTTTCTCTGGACTTCCAAAGCTGCACCCAGGGTCAGAAGTCACTCCGTAAGTGCTTACTACATGAAGGAATGGATGTCCCTCTCACTTCAGGCACCTCAGGATCCCCACGGTGGCTGCTCTAGGATCCCCACCGGAGCGTCCCTCAGCCAACTATGAGCCATTCAACGGTCGAGCACAAGCCCCTCAGTCGTCCACATGGGGAGCACACTTACCTCCCGGAAGCTGAGCTTGCTGTCAAAGTCCTCATCCACCTCCTTGATCATGTTTTTCAGGCCCAGGTGGGTCTGCGGAGCCCCGAGCTTCTCCATCATCAGCTTCAGCTCCATCAGGTCAATGAAGCCGTCCCGGCCGGCGTCGTACCTGTGGGAGGGGCGAGAGAGGCCAGGGACGTCCTGACACCTCAGACTTGACCGGTCAGAGCATCACAGGCTGGGCTGCAAGGAGCCTGTCATCCTATCCATTGCAGCTGGAATGGGTTCCGGATCTGTGGCTTCTGCTTGGTTATCTCTGATGATGAGGGACTCCCTACACGGCCCGTAGCCTCTTACGTGTCGAACACTGTGGCTGAAGCCGCAGCCTCCCTGCACTGACTGTGACATGAACCAGCAGGGAGAAAGAATTCACGATTCCACGGGGTATGGACTGCGGGGGGGGGGGGGGGGGGGGGGCTTTGACATTATCTCCAGGGTCAGCCTAGCACCTCTACCAGCGCTCGAGGGACATCTTGGCCCCGTCTCTCCCCCACTCCTGCCCCAACTCAGGAGAGGCAGAAGGTACCACATGTCACAGGGCAGGGCCAGAGGTCACAGGAGGGAGGTCCACTTCTCGTTTTCTGGGAGGTGGCCTGGGGCGAGCTCAGGGAACAGTCTGTGCAGCGAGTGGTGGGGACATGGCTGGGTGGCTGGAAAGGGCTGGAACACTGATAAGGTGATAAAAGTGTGCCTGCACATTTCAGGTCTGTTTTCTTCCACCAAAGGTCCAGGAGACGCAGGGACACCGTGTGTGTGTGTGTGTGTGTGTGTGTGTTGTCTAAACACCTCTCTTGACTGTCCTCCCTGTGGCAAGCGCCTGGGTCAGAGATGGCCTCCAGGCCCGGTCCCCTGGCCGGGGAGGTGCCTTGAGTGCAGAGTATATCACAGCATGACGGATGTGGGCACTGTTTGCACAGCCTAGCCATGCCCTCTTATCAGGCTAACCAAACACTTGCCCGGACCGCCCCCTGGCGGGGGCTGGGAAGAGAGTGGTCTCAGGGCTAAAATGGGCCTTCTGAGCCTAGAGAAACCTTGTGTAGTCCCCAGGCCTCAAGCTGGCTGGGTGAGTGTTGGTGACAGTAGAGTGACATTGAGGGGCTGAGCTGCAGAAACCCGTGTCCTGGTCTGAGAGTTCCTACGTCCACACTTCATTTCAGTGCCTTCTTCAGGGCTCCCCAGTCCCCGTCCCCCAACTCTAGTTATATATAAGCTTCGCATGACCTTGAACAACTAGTAGAAACCACTTTTTGACGTCGGTCTTTGGGCCGGGAACTTTACTGTACTTAAGCCCGGTGAGAACCGTATTATATAAATGGAGGCTCAGAGAGGTTAAGTGACCTGCCCAAGGTCCCAGAGCAGTAAAGGAAAGGAGTGGAAGCCCAGCTCATAAACAGGCTCATAAAGCTGCACATTCGCTCCGTGCCCGGCCCGCTTCCGTGTGTCCTGGGGCTACGCAGCAGGGTGTATGTGCAGGGGGTATAAATAGTTCACACACGAGTCAGTGGCTGGGAGTGACGCAGCACAGGGGAGGCTCTGGGAACCCTGCAGGGAACGCAGGTCCTGAGGCCTCTGTCCCCCCCCCTGCAGGGGTGGGAGGGGGGGGGCTGGAGCTGGGGGCAGATGGGCCAGAGGTCCCTGCGGGCGAGGCTGACGCGAGAGGATGTGGTAGAGGGCTGTGGGCCTCAGGAGGGTCAGGGAGGCCTACAGTCCCAGGCTCCAGTTCAAGCTGGAGGGGCCCTGTGGGGGTCGTGGCAGAGGCCCCTCTTCCCATCTTTGGAGTCGGGTGAGGGGCCGCTGCCTGAAACCCCGTGACGTGCCGTGACTATACTGGGATCCAGTTGCCTTTATTAAGCTCCTACTATGTGCGAGGCATTTCTTTACAGCTTCTGTGCTCAGCAGTCCTGGAGGGTCGGGATTGCTTCCCCATGTGACTGACCAGGGAATGAGGATTGTAGGGGTGAGGGCACCGGCTCAGAAACCAGCTGGCCAGGGACTCACACCCCATCCCTGTGGTTCCCACACTCTTCTCCGCCGGCCCCCCTGCACCCCCTGAGCGCTGCCTTTAGTCACCGCTCACGTGTACGGATCTCTCCTGCAGCTGGGGGGTGGCTCAGTGTCAGAGGAAGTGCAGAGAACGTGTCCGAACTTGGACACAGACTTGGACTCTGTATTTCTTGGTTTCTGGCAGCTCCCAGGCCTGGCTGGGCTGCGGCTTGAACCACTGCCTGCATCAATCAAAGGTCAATCAATGACTGGGTCTGGGCTCTATCCCGGGCAGGCTCTGAGCCCCAAGGGGACAATGCAGGGGCTGGCCATATGCCAGCGGATCAATCACCAAGAGGAGGTGACAGAGGTCAGGTGCTAGGTGGGAGTTGCGTCCCCCCCCCCAAAGGAGGAGACACTGGGGGGAGGCTGTTACCATGTGGCTTGGAGGGAGCAGGCAGAGATCATGTGCCCTGGGCTCTGAGGTGGGTGGGCTTTGGGTCACTGGATCAAGCAGGTGCCAGGGTGAATGTGACTGAAGATGGCCTTGAAGGTTCTGTGTCCACATCAACTCTGCTGAGACTGACTGGGGTCCAAACCCCAGATCTGCCGCTTGGCTGGCTGGCTGACCCTGGTTAAATCACCTGACCCCGCCCCCCCCCCCCCCCCAAATTTTCCCATTGATATCATGGAACTCAAAGGACCCAACTCAGGACAAAGGCACAGATTAAAAGAGACAATCCAAGTAGATTCCTAGCACAGAGCCTGGCCCACGGTAAGCACTTAATTAGCACAGACGGTCAATAATGACGGTAATAATAATGGAAACGTTGTTATTACTACCCACTTTTAGGATTAGAGATTAAATGAGATGACGAACATAAAATGCCTAGTACATAACAGGTGCTTAGAGCCTGCTAATTTTGTTGGAACAGTGGCCACTGAGAACTTTTTGTGTGCCAGATACTACATTAAGTGCTTTGCACACACAACATAAAAACGGTGCTGATAAGAATGAAAACGGCAAAGAAATACGAGGGCTTCTCCCTTGGGCGCCCGTCCTGATGGCGCATGGCTGTGACGAAATGCTTGCTGCAGACTGTTCTGGAGGCAGGGGGTGGGCAAGTTGGTCCGGGGCCGCCCCCAGCATCTCCCCCTCCTCTGAGGCTCCCACGACTCCCCCCACGAGGCCCGATTCCCAGACCCCACCACTTGGGGAGGTGGACAGACAGCAGGACAGCCGTTTGCTCCCTCGCCGGCTAGAGAGAGGTGGGGGGAGCCCCAGCCCTGGGTTACTCTGTCCTTCCTCTCACAGGAAGGAAGGGACAAGGGGAGGGGGCTGTCACTGTGCCACCAGCAGGTGGATGACTGGCAACACAGGAGACACCCCCTGGCTGGGGAGACCCTCTCATCCATCGCTCTCTCCCTGAGCTGGAACTGAGGGTGCAGGTGGCTCAGAGGGATCAGGGCAAGAGAGGCAGCACAGCCTGGTCTATCTGCTTCATGATATGTGGGGGAAATTGGGGCCCAGAGTAGGCAGCAACCAGCCCAGGGTCCCACAGCGGGTGGACTGCAGGGTCCCCAAAGCCAAAGGCTTTCCTTCTTCCCGCCTGTCTGCGTCCTTCTCCTTCCTGGTCCCAGAGAGGGTCTTGAATTCTCAAGCTTGCAGGGCTGGGGGACGCGGGGTTGAGAGCCCGGCCTGGGGCCTGCCTGGGAGGGCCAATTCTATCGGGCAGGACTGGCAACAAAGCTCGCGGGCTGGGAGCTCAGCACTTTTCTGCAGCACCGGAGGGAGGCTGCGGGCCCTGGCACCGTGCCCACATTCCTACCCGCCTCCCCCTGAATAGTTCTCGGCGGGCAGGGCTCGGCAGCTGCCGCCCCGGATGCTGGTGACAAAATCCCTCCCATCTACCCTCGAGAGCGAGAGCGGAGTAGACGGCCACCGCCCAGACAGACTTTGCCTCGTTGCACCCTTGCACGGAGCAGGTCCCGCCCGGCCGGCTGCTCCTCCGGCCTTGGCTCTGATGTCCAGGAGTTACGGCAGCGGGCAGCGGCTGGCTCTTACAGTGCGCGTCCCTGCTTCCTAACAATATTATCCTTAGTGGCTACTCTTTGCTGAGCACTTACTGAGCGCCAGGCACAACGCCAAGTGTTCCGTATCAGACGCTCACAAGAACCCTGCGAAGCTGGCACGACTATCCCTCCATTACAGACGAGGAGACAGAGGCTCAGGGAGGAAGCCGCTTGGCCAAAGCCCTGGTTGACAAGGACACAGCTGGGATCCGAACCCCGATCTGACGAAACACACATGCTTTTAGCTGCCATGTTATGTCCCGATGCTCACACACCCTGTACGAGAGAATCTCGGGCTGGGAGGGATACTGGAGGTGACTCATTCAGCCGTTCGTGAAGGTCAGATTCCTAACGCGGTTTTCCTGCTCGGGTCTTGGAATATCTCTGGGCACAGGAAGCTCCCTACTTCACTCATGGTAGCCCATATTGGCTCTGGAACGGTCTATCGGAAGGTGGTTCCTCCCGCACGAGCCTCCCCATCCACCAGCTGTGCTGCGCGGTCTGATGGCAGAATGAGGGGGAAGGTGGGAGCACAGGAGACCCCAATTTTGTCCCTTTGCTTCCTATCCCAGGCCTTTGTGGGTGGCCCCTCGGCCCACGGGGGTCCCCAGGAGGACAATCAGCTGGGGAGGGTGGTGTCTGTGGGCCAACGACCCCCCAGGCCCACCTGGCTTTGGTCTCGGCATTCACAGGCCTGGTCCACCCCCAGTGGCTCCTAGGCCTCTACACACTTTGCCCTATGAAGTGGGAAGACAGGTCCCTTGGGGCAGGAAAGTCCTGGACAACAGAAAAACTCTGGCTTTGCTCGCCGTCACAGCCAGCGGGCCCTGCCCACCTCCCTCTGCAGGTGGCCGCCCACATGCTCGATGATCGCTGCTCGGCCCTGCCCGTGGGGTCCTGCGTGCCCCCGCCCCCAGACTGCCTGACTCATGAGGGGAAAGCCCAGCCACTCACCACTTCCTCCAGCCCTATCTACAGAATTGGACACTCGATCTGTTGCCATGTCGGCCAAGGAGAGGGTGTGAGGGTGTGAGGGTGTGAGGGTGTGTACGTGCGTGTGGACGAGTGCACGAATGCTGCTCATGGCTCTCCCGTAGCTTTTTAGTGGACCCGGCAGGGGCCCCCCCAGGCTGACGGCCATCTGCTGGGGGCTCTCGGGGCTTGGGACCTGCTAACCTTGGGTTCAACCACAGCACGCTGAGCCCCATCTCCCCGGGCTTGTAACGTCAGCGGTGGGTGTCCTGCCAATAATTCCTGCACTGCCCCCTTCCTGCCGGCTCTTAACGCTTATTGTTACATCGGTGATTGCACCGAACATTCACTGAGCGTCTAACACAGGCTCGTGTTTATTATTTAACTTCCTCCTTCCCTTAACTGCTCAGACTTGCCTTCCCTGTAGGAAAACCTTAGGCCAGTGGCAGAAGTCACCTGTGGGCGGCCTGGCGCTTCTTACACTCGAGCGTTAGGACGCAGATTCTGATCGGGTAGACCCGGGGCGGAACCTGGGCAACCACACTTCTAACGAGCCGCCCTTTCCGGGTCCCATGGGAGCGAGGGACTTGGAGTCGGACAGACCCGAGTTCACACGCTGTCCCCACTCCTTACTAGCTGTGTGACTCTGGACGGGCCACGCACGGAACCTCTGTGGGACCCAGGCTTCTCGTTTGTGACAATAGTAGGTAGTTTGTGAAAACAGTAGGTAGGATCTCACCGGCTGTCATAAAAGGACTAAACAAGAGGCAAAATGCCCAGGAGGGAGGGGGCCGACAGTGGCCACGGTCTTAGTCACATGAGGGTCTCCACACGGCTCTAGCTGCCCCCTTCTGGCATGGGACTCTGGCTTCTCTGCAGTCCTTGAAAAGCGGAAGTCAGCCAAGGAGAGGGCTGCTCGGCAGTCAGAGGGAACTCGGCTGCCAGGAGGGAGTGGGGACTGTCCCTGCTGAGGTCTCAGAGCGACTTGGCCTTGTCTCCTGCCTCCGGCTGGCCTGGCTTTGCTAAAGGGCCTCCCCTGAGGCAGCAGGGCCTGGTGCCTCACTGCTGAAGCCAGGCCTTGGACCCAGAGGGTACAGACGGACGGACAGACAGGAGAAGGCAGTCAGGAAGGTGCAAACCAAAGGGGAACCAAAAGTCCCCAGGCGGGGGAGGGGAGCAGTGACTCAGAAGCGGAAGGGAAGGAGGAACGGCAGAGGGTGAGCACCAAGTTCAAGAAATCCTCCCTCCCCAGGGGTGGGGCATCTTCCCAGAAAGCCAGGCTCCTGGCTGCTACAGGTGGAAGGACCTAACCTCTGTACCCACCCTCCCCCCGCAGAGGCCCTGAGAGCCCCCTCCGGCTCCCATCCATACACACAGCCGTCTTTTGGTCTCTGGGGCTCCCCGCAGGCAGACCTGCTTCCAATCCTGCCCCTGCCACTGATTATTACCTTGGATAAGTGACTCAACCTTCTTGAGCCTCAGTTTCCTCACCTGGCAAATGGGGATAACGATACTACCCACCTCACTGTGCTGTCGTTCAGATTCAATTCAATCCCTGAAATATACACACAGGCTCCTCTGGGAACAACTGGACCCGGTGTCTCCACTTAATGAGGAGAGGGCGTGGAGGCAGGGGGCTGGCTGCGGAGAGGGCATCACCATGGCATCTCTCATGAGAGCGTCTGGTCCTCATGGTAGGAATAAATGGAAACTTCAATTTCTAGCCCCCGGGGCCCATCCTCTCTACTACCGTTGTTCATGAGACTAAGCTTCCTGACGGCAGGAACTTTATTCTTCCCTGGATTGTCTAGAACTTAATACAAGCAGAAACTTCATACAAGACGTGTTTGATGAATGCTCAGACGAAGGGCTTTTATGTTTTTCCACAGCATCTATGTTTTTAACAGCCCACAGGCGGGACATGATGGTGGACTCTTTACAAAGCGTCAGGACTTTTTAAGCTGCATCCTCTGAACTTTACCAGGTAGGGTCCCTAGCCCAGGGGGAAACTGAGGCTGAGAAGCTGAGCACCCTTTGCCCCGAGCCACGCAGCTGCACAGATGGGCGCTGGAGTCCCAGTTCTGAATCCCTCCAGAGTGTCGTTTGCTCTCTCCTTTTTCTCTGCCACCTGCCTTCCACGTAATTAAGTGATAATGAATTCATTTCTCTACTTTTTGTTATTTATGAAAGCCGCACGTAGCTGTCGATCAGAGCGTCTGTTCAGCAAGAGAAAAGGCAGGGGGTCTCATGCCGGGTCCCCATCACTCCGGCCCACAGCGTGAGGTTGTCGGTGGCCCGGGAGCTCTACGTGGGGTAAGTGGAGGCAGCCGACAGCTTTTGTGCAGCGACTTCCACACCTGCACAGACAACCACCGCCAGGGCTGGGGGGTGCGGGTGACAGGAACAGTACTTACTTTGTGCCAAGCACCGGGTGAAGGACTTCACAACTGCCCTGTGAGGTGGGTGCCAGTACTCTCCCTGTTTTTAGGGTGACGGACGGAGGCCCGGAAGGTTTAGGTGCCTTGTCCCAGGCCCACAGCTGGGATTCAAACCCAGGACCACAGACCCCGAAGGCCCTGCTCTGAACGACTGTGCCTCATACTATCTTTCAGGAAGGACACCGGGGGACGTGCTGTGAGGCACAGGGTCTGAGGGGACATGTGGAGGAGGAGCAAATGGAGAAGAGGGGAGGCAGAGGCGTCCAGAAGGAGAGGGAAGCCTGCCTCTCTGACGCAAGGAGGGGTCATGAGACACAGCGTCTGGGGACAAGGCTGGCCAAGCAGGGAACTAGGGCATCTTCCTCAGATTCCACAGCAGGTTCAGAATTACATGGCTGCCTCCCTCTTGGGCAGGTCTCGACTCACGAAACCCCACAGAGCCTCGTGCAGGCTGCTGCTGGCCCAGAGGTGGGCCCCCTTGAGGCTCTGTGGGGTCATACCATTCCCTCTTTGGCTGGAAGGTTCCAGAAACAGCCCTGGATGGATGGGCAGAGACAGAGGTGGGGAGAGGGGTTAGAGGTGCTGAGGCAGCCTGAGGCCGCCTGGGGAGGGAGGACTGAACATCCAGGCTCCACGGACGCGGGGACCTCCACGAGCTGGGCACCAGGCCAGCCCTCTACAGGCATCACCTCCTCGCAGCCCCGACCGAGAAGCAGGGACCATCATCCTTAGTGTATAGACCAGGGTGCTCTGGTTCAGCCACTGAAAACTTCCCTGTGATCCCAAGCGAACCACCACACCTTTCTGGGTCTCAGTTTCCTTTTCTGCTAAGTGGGGGGAAAGGCTGGAGTCCACCCTCGAGGTGTCTCTCCCAGCCGGCACCTGCACAGCTGGGTCGTGAGGTCAGAGGCGGACTGCCTCCCTCAATCTCCTTGACTCTCCTTCTGTCTCCCTCCTCAGGAAGTATCCAGCTAATAAGTGGATGAACCGGAAGGCCCTGGGAGGCAGTCTGTCATCCAGAAGGGTTCAGGACCTCTCAGAAAGAAGGAGGTCATTGCTGAGTACAGCCTGCTCCTTTTACAGATGGGAAGACTCGCGCCCAGCGAGGGCAGAGCCAGGAGGACTCAAGACCAGGCTTTCTAGCTCCTGCCTCCCCAGGAAGGCCAGCCCCCGGTTCCTTATGACCTATCTCTTGCCCTCAGCTCTGGTGAATAGCTTCCAGGAGGGCGGGGCAACCCTCCTCCCTGCCAGGGAGCTAGAGACCAGGGTGGAAGTCTCTCAGCAGGGTCCTGTTGGACCCAGGAGGCTGCAGCCCCACCAGGACAGCAGAAGCAGAACAGGGATTTTGTCCTTCCCGACAGCCTGTGTGTCGGCTGTTCCCGGCCGGGACTCAGCTGGGCTCAGCTGGGCTCGGCTGGCTGGCACAGAGAAGCCTTGTTTCCTTGAATACAAAACCGGCAGCTTTCTCTCTCCCCGCCAGGGCCCCCCCACCACTGCGGGCGGCACTTCCTTCCCTAGAAGGGCAGCTCCCTGGCCCCTTCCTGCCCCCTACACCGGCGGTCAGTCGTGCCAAGAGCTGGTTTGCAGGGGTGTTGGGAGGGCTTAAGTTCCCCCCTAACTTCATCAACATCAACCTTGTCAAACTAACACCCAAAAGCAGCCTCTCTAGCAAGTGAGTTTGCCTGCAAATGCAGCTTCAAGGCCATTGCTCTGGTCACGCGCCCTTCTGATCAAGCCACAGCCTCCCAAGTCCCAGATCATTTTGGGGGTGCATGGGTTCTCCCAAACAGCTCCGTCCTTTTTTTTTTTTTTTTTTCTGGCGGGGTGTAGGAATGCCGTGGAAGCCCAAGAGGAGGAGGATTCTGGGAGAGAGAGAGACACGGGACGGTGGTGGGTCCACAAGGTGGAAAATCAGCCACGCACATGGAAGGGGGTGTTGGCGAAGTGCATTTTCCCACACGGAAGCAGATGTTTGTGATGGAAAACCCAGAAGGAGGAACGTGGTTTTTAGAGTCATAGACCTGAGTTCAGATCCTGGCTCCGTCATTTTCTAGCTGTGTGGTCTCGGCAAGTTATTTAACTCTTCCGTGCCCAGACTGCTCAGCTGTGCCACGGTGGTGATAGTTCTAGTCGTGGGGATGCTGGGTGGAATCGAGGAGTTAGTACCTAGCCACTATTGACGCAGGGATCATGGCTGCATTTAAACGATCCCCCCCCCCCAACTCCCTGCCCCCAAGGCAGGGGGCAGGCTCAACAGGGAAATTCCAGACAGTGAAGCTATCTATACCTAGCCCTGGGCTCAAGGAGCTTTCTATCAGTTTGGGTTGGAATCTTGGAAATCCTGCTCTCCAGATGGTGCCAGTCTTTGGCGGGGAAGAAACTTTAGAAGAACTCCCGACAAAGACCCTGGAGTCAAAGAAGCAGGCTCCTCAGGGCCCGGAGGAGGGTTAAGGACTCAGTCCCCCGCCCCAGGCTGACCCTTGGAGAAGTATGGGGCTCCCAGCCATCCAGGTCTGGGAAACAAAGCCCTCTTCCCCTGTGTTGGGGCCAAAGGCAGAAGCAGCAGCATCGAGAAGTGGGAAAGAGCCTTTCTCAAGCTGTAGGGGTTGCAAAACACCCTGTTCCTGGGCTTCCTGCTTGGGCGCACAGCCCCATCCTGCCCTGCCAAGGTGTGGCAGCACCTCTCCACTCCAGACCATACCCTGGGCTGTTCCCCCACCAGAAAAGGGGCTGGGCAACAACAGGTGGGGAAGGGTATCAAAGGGAAGGGGCTGAGCGCTTTCACAACACTCTACCACTAGCGCCCCCCCTGCCCCCCCCCCCCCCCACTGTGGTTGTGAAGAGGTTGACTGTCCGTCTCAGTCCCAACTGGATGTTCTCAAGGATGGACCAGAAGGGGACCATTTAGTCCCTTCAGAGAGGTTTTAAGTGTTTTTTGGGGGGTGGGGGGGTGGGGAGGGCTGAGCCGCAGGCCTGGGGGTGCCTGTCCAATCTGCTAAGGGCACAATGTGTGGAATTAGAGGAAAAGGGAGGGGTGAGAACAACCAGGCAAATTAGATACGGAGGTATGGGGTGTCGGAACCCCATGAAGGACGGAAGAGGGAACATAGTGGGGGAAAGGGGGAGAGACGGGGGCTTCTGACAGATTGGGGGGGCAGTGACTGCAAAGCTGCTGGGGAGGGCTTAGGGCAAGAGGAGGGAGGGACAGTGTGTGGAGGGAGGAGGGAACCCAGCCCTGAAGGGAGGATGGGAAGGGGTGGTGCATACCTGCAGAGTGGGGGGCAGGGATGGAGGGGTCTCTCCCTAGGGAGACCACCCGAGGGTCAAGGACAGGGGTCCTGGATAGCAGGGTGGATGGGGATGGGGTGAGAAGGTCTGAAGGGTCTTTGATGACAGTTTGCTAGCAGATGCTGAATAATTGGAGGGGAAGGGGTGGGGGGTGTCCCTGCCCAGAACCTATGTTGAGGGGCATCTGAGATAAGCAGAGGAAATGAAAGGACCCCGATGAAAACAATGTGTATGGCAAGGGGTGAAGGGACCGGTAACGTTTGTTGGGGCGCTGGAGGGTGTGTAGAGGGGGGTGTTTTTGACCAGGGGGTGGGGGTGGGGAATTCGAGTCGCTAGGGAGAGGGAAAGGGGAGCCACGGGGTCTTCAAATCGCAGTGTGCGCGGGTATCTGGAGAGAAGCTTCACTAACTGGGCAGGGGTCCTAGGCCAGAGACCCAGAGTCTTCGGACTCACGTGTACGGTGGTAGTGGGGGGCTCGAGGGGACTCGGGATTACCCAGAAGAGCCGCACGGTCCCCACACCGAGTGCGCGCGTCAGGTGTACTGGGGACCGCGTCACCATGAGGAGGGGGTCGCGTGCCAGGGCCTGGGGGTCGCCAGACTCACACGCGCGGTGGGGAGGAGGTCCTGAAGCCTCGTGATTAAATGAAAGGGGCCGCGGGGTCGCCACCCCTGCTGTGTCGGGGTTCGGGGGCGCAGAGCTGGCGGCAGGGGGTCCCGCGCGGCGCGGGGTTCGGGGGTCTGGGGCCCAAGGCCGGCGCGCGGGGTGGGTGGGTAGGGGGCCGGGTCGGGCGGGCACTCACTGCTTGAACATCTTCTCCATGTCCTTGATCTGCTTCCTGGAGAACTCCTTGAACTCGGTGTAGGGGTTGAAGACGCGGCGGCTGGGCGACTGGGGCTCGCCGATGCCCTGGTTGAGGTCGGCGCGCCGCAGTAGCTTGGCGCTCAGCTCGCCGTCCGCGCTGCCCAGCGCCTCGGCCGCCTCGTCGGGCGCCCCGGCCGCCGCCGCCGCCGCCGCCGCCGCCCCGTTCAGCCCGGGCTGCTCCGGGGCCTCGGCGCCGCCCTCGCCCTCCATCTGCAGCCGCCGGCTCAGCTTGCTGGCCAGCTCGTCCGTGGCCATGGTGGCCCGCTCGGCGTCCGCCTGGGCCCGGCCCCTGCTCGCCGCGCGCCCGCACCGCCTCTGGCCGCGCTCTTCCTCTTCCTGACACTCCCCGGCGCCAGGCGCCGCCCCCGGGGGTGGGACTTAGGCCCCGCGCGGGGCCCGCCCGCTCCCCGCCCCCGCGCCCGCGCCCGGCCC
>NW_026057585.1:93616017-93649791 GCF_023721935.1 Panthera uncia
GCTCGAGGGCGCGGGGCGGGGCGGGGTGCCGTGCCCCGCGCCCCCGCTGCCCCACCGTCGGGGTTGGGGCCCCCGTAAAACTCCACCCCCCCCTTCCCCACCTCGCTGTGGCCGCTGAGCAGCGGAGGTCGTGCTGGGGGCCGGGGACCGAGGCGGGAAGGACGGGGATCCATCCCCTCAATCTGGGTATGGGTCAGGGCCTCGGAGGGACGCCGCCCCCAACCCCTTCTCCGGAATCCCCACGCCGTGAAGTCGTAGTCCCGAGTCTCTGACACCCCGTCGGTCGCCATGGAGACGACTCGCTGTTAAACACCGGCGTTCTCAGTGAGGGTTGCAGGGGTATGAAGGTGGATCCGGTGAGCGGGAACCCCCGTTTAGATCTAACTGTGGCTAGAGCTGCAGGAGCTTCTGGAAAGGGCTGGACCAGCAGTTTCGAGGGAGACTGGGGCCGGGCCTCAGCCCCGAACGGTTCTCCGAGACAGAGGGAGAGCTAAAGCGGGGAAGGGGCTGGTCCTCACGCCTGGGCCGGCACATCCCATGGATGACTTGGCAGAATAGAGCTGCTGAGCCCAGGTCGTCCCCTGGGACTCTGCTTTAGGGGAACTGGCAGGGACTCTGGATCCTGCCAGTTCGGTGAGGGCCCCAGAGGAGAGATACCCTCTCCAAGGCTCCATGGGATACGCCTTCGGGAAGAAGCCTGAGAGGATCTCTCTCTGTGGCCTCGTGTGTCACCTTAAAACTGCGAAGCTGTGGGGGAAGGGGGCGGGGGAGGGCTGGTTAATACAGCAGATTTCCAGGCCCCAGTCCAGACAGATCTCTGCATGGGGCTCAGAAACCTGCATTTTAACAAGCACCCAGGGGAGTTCTGCCCACTGAAGTTTGAGAATCTCTAATCGAGAAGGAGGACTGTGTTTGGGGCTTATTCTCTAAAACACTGGGACAATGCTGAGGATCCCTATGCAGAAACTGCTCCCACCAGTTCGTGCAGAGAAAAGGTGGATGCAGGGCTTAAAAACCCATGCTCTGGAGGCAGAGAGCACTTGAGAATGTAAAGCCAGCAAGCTGTTCCAGACTGATTTGCATAGAACAGACCCTCATTGGTATTTGTGGGTTTGCCATAGTTCAAGAATATTGCTGAATTAATTTAAAAAGCATTTAAAGAGAACAAAGTTGAGAAAAACACTTTAGGGTTCAGCAAATATGATGTTTTCATTCACTTATTTTTGAGGTTTGTTTGAGTCTCATGAAGATGCTCAGCTTAAATGGCATTTTTATTGTTTTGAGCTCAGAATCAAGTTTCTGTTGGAGTTGGGCAGTTTACTTCAGCTACTTGGAAAAGGCAGGTTTCTATATCACCAGTATGGGGCCTTGAAGGACCCAAAAGAAGTAAAATAGTTAAAAAAAAATTTTTTTTTAATGTTTATTTATTCGTGGGGGTGGGGCGGGCAGAGAGAGAGAATCTCAAGCAGGCTCTGTGCTGTCAGTGCAGAGCCTGATACTGGGCTCAAACCCACGAACCACAAGATCATGACCTGAGTCGAAGTTAAGAGTTGGACGCTTAACCAACTGAGTTGGTTCGTGGGCGCACCCAGGGGCCCCTAAAATAGTGTGTTACTTATCGAATGCAAAAGACTAAGGGATGGGATGTGGATCGAAACTCTAAAAATTCTGTCTTCCGATGCTCTGGTTTGCCAGATTCTTAGTCTTTCTCACCAAGCAGCTGATGACTTTTAAAGATCTGGTGAACCTCATCTTGCCCCGATCTATGATTTATAATGTGTCTGCATGAAATAGGGCTGCCTTCATTATGCTATGTTTTGCATGTACTTGATGTGGGAGCCAACTTTTATTTTTTTTATTTAAAAAAAAATTTTTTTTTTTAACGTTTTATTTATTTTTGAGACAGGGAGAGACAGAGCATGAACAGGGGAGGGTCAGAGAGAGGGAGACACAGAATCTGAAACAGGCTCCAGGCTCTGAGCTGTCAGCACAGAGCCTGATGCGGGGCTCGAACTCACGGACCGTGAGATCATGACCTGAGCCGAAGTCGGCCACTTAACCGACTGAGCCACCCAGACGCCCCTGGAGCCAACTTTTAATAGTGACGAGACTATGTGGGGGTTTGCCTTCTTGAAAAACAACTCACATATATGCGAAAGCCAGATATGGTTTTGGTTTGAATTATTTGGGTGGGCTGTGGGTGTTAAACTCCCCGGTCACTTACCCTTTGGGTTTATGTGGACACAGCCCTCAGAAGGCTGGCCAATCTCCATGATGCCGTGGGGGAATTCTTGGTCATTACCTATTGTGTCCTGTAAAAGGAGAGAGAGGATCGCCCAAGCCTGCTGCTCTTATCCTCAGGCAGAGCTCAGGAAATGCTGCCCAGATGGGTGAGCGCTTTTCACACCTCTTGTGTTGATTTTCTCGAGGGTTCTCAGGGTTTTAGGCAGGATGAGAACTCAGTTCCCTGCCTCATTTCTGAGGCCCTGGGCCTGGGCCCTGCTGCTAGACACATCTATTGATCTGCCAACATCTGAGATGCATGCTGGGGGCTGCATTTTCCTTGAACTTTTTCCTTCTGAGGCCACTCATCTTGAGGAATGGCACCTTTGCAGAAATGAAAATAGTGGAGGAGGAGCGGCGGGGACTGCCCATGAGCAGTGACTGTAGAACTTCCAGCCTGTTCGTTAGGGGGAATTGTTTCTGAATGACCCTGAGGGCTGTGCCCCCAAGCGTGGATTTGGGCAGAGAGAAACGATCTGGACTGGCTACACATTACAGCATTTGGTCATGTGGAAAGAATGAATCTTCAGGAAAAAAATCACACCCTCCGCAAAGGATTTTTACAGAGGCAGGGGTGAGCCAGAGCCAATTCTGACAATATTCCAGCGGCAAGGGAGCTCGGCGGACTTAGTCATCATTGACTTATGTTTCTCTTCTTCCTCCCACATCTACTTGTGTAACTGTCTTTCGGGGAGGGGCGAAGTAATATTAAGAAAAACAACAGCACTTCTGTGAAGAAGAGGGGGGAGGGATGGGGAGGGGTTGGGAGGAGCTCTTGCGATTTGAGGGCAGATGGAGTGGACAGCGAGGGGCATTCCAGAGCCTTACAGAACTGGGTGGTCCCCGCAGCCTGAGTTGCTAGAAAGGGATTAGAGAGGCCGACGGAGATATCGTTGGCTCATAAAGTACAGCACTCACTTAGCACTTTATAAATACCAGCTTACTGATTAATCATCACAAACGCTCTCCAAAAGCACCGGGAAACCCTTGACTGATCGAGAAAGATACACAGAGGTCAAGGTTCAGGGACAGCCCCGATAACTCTTTTGAGTGATTGGAGGAGTGAGAACAGGGTATGGGGTCACAGCCGGGTTGGTCTCAGGGGCTTTCTCGCCTCCTGCAAAGTCTGGAAGTTGTACACAGGGTGCACGGTGGGGGCGGGGGGACCCGCTTGAGGCAGGTGCTCGTGTGGCTGCTGAGCAGGACAGGGGCACCGGGCACCGGCTGCAGGTAGACCCATGTGTAGGTCATCAGGACCCCACCTATCCATCTGTAGAGCTCTCTTTTTGTGCTTTTCTTGGATGCGATGAATCTCCTTGAGAACCAACATCATCTTTCCAATGAGTTGCGTGTGCTCAACTGGGCAGCCTGGAAAAAAGGAAGCTGAGTGGGTTTTCTGCTCCTGTGAAACCCAGGCAGTTCAATGTCCCAAGCTTACACCTGACAGCCCTATCGTAAAGTCTCAAGGCGAGTGAGTGAGTGAGTGTGTGTGTGTGTGTGTATGTCTTGTGGTTAAAACCCAGTAAGGCTGCATCTCTCGTACCTTCCTGGACCCCTTCCAAATATGGCAATAATATGGGCAGCTGATTTCGACTTTCATACCACTCTGTGAAAGCAGTGTGAATCTCCATCCAGGCAGTCAAGACATATTAAGTGTATTGGGCACCAGGCTCTGGTCCTGGAATTCTTTTGGTCACTGGCAAAGGGTGGAGGGGTGGGAGGTGCCCAGTTGGAAGAGTGAGATTTGCTGGACACCACGCTGGGGGACAGAGAGGTGACAACGGTTTTAGCTGGACTGTAGCACTTGTTACAACCCACAACGAAGTTGTTCGTAAAGTGTCTGACACCCTTTACCCCCCTCCCCACCGCTGACACAACCTCCTGGGGCAAAGGACCTGTCTGTCTGGGTCAACTTTGGCTCTTCAGTGCCCAGCGTGGTGCCTGGTCCAAGATACTGCTGGAGAAATCTTTTTTTTTTTTTTTTTTAAGTTTATTTATTTATTATTTGGAGAGCGTGCGCGCACACACACATACACACACACAAGAGGAGGAGGGGCAGAGAGAGAGGGAGAGAGAGAATCCTAAACGGACTCCATGCTGTCGGCTCAGAGCCAAAATACGGGGCTCTATCCCACAACCGTGAGATCATGACCTGAGTTGAAACGAAGACTCCGACGCTTAACCGACCAAGCCACCCAGGTGCCATGAGAACTCGTGGTCGGATGAATGCATGATGGCATGCTCTGCCTGCGGGCTTGGGGCAGACGAGGCATTTTCTCAGTGTCCCCTCCAGAGCATCCGGTGGCCCATTTTTCGGTCTCAAGGTCACTGCCAAGAAAGAGAAGCTGCTAAAATGACACTCCTCTGCATCCACATGACTCAACACAAAAGTTAGCAGGAGCTCTGGAAAAACAAGCCTCTCAAGTGTCTGTGCCCTAGCGTCAGCGGCATCAGAGAGGGATCGGGGCCCGGTGACCTGCTGGTCCTTGGTCATTTATCAGTTCTCTGCTCAGCAGATAAGGTGGAAGAAACAAATTGGAAGGAACAGATAAACACTGCAAGTGACTGCTGCAGGGGCACCCGAGGATTTGGGAGACTTGCAAGGGACATTGTAAGATTAGCACAGCGTAGAGATAGGCAATGTCAACTGAAAGGGAGAGCATAGTGCGTGGGCCAGGGGCACCTGACCTAGGGTATTAACTGAGGAAAGCAGATGGCTCTCTCAGGAGGTGGCTGATAAACACAGATGCCTGGAGGAAGGGGCATGTCCTGAAGACATCATTCTTTCAGGTTTGGTCCTGCAGAAGGCAGGTCTTCCAGACTCACTGGAAAAACTCCTTTCTCTCCAGCTGCCGGGCTCCAACTGTGAAAGGTGGTGTGGTTTCGTGGCTAGGAACTGGGTTTGAAAATCCCGGGGTGGGGGGGTGGCCTCTGGTGAGTTCCTCTGCCTTTCTGGCCTCAGTTGCACTGTCTATAAGATGGCAATAACTATCTCGTCCCAGAGCACTTGAGAGGATTAAATGAGATAATGTATCTGAAGTGTTTAGTGTGTGGTGCATGGTAAAATCTCAAAATGCTCTCAGTGACAGACATGATGATAGTCCGGCTTCCTGGGAGTCAAGTGGCAGGCAAGAGCCACACCGATGTTAATAATCTAGTCTGGGGGAGAGTTTAACACAGAGATGGGCAAATCTGGCCCACTGACTACTTTTATAAACAAAGCTTTATTAGGACACGGCCACGCTCATTTGTTTAGATACCCTGCTGCGATGGCAGAGTTGAATAGTGGTGACAGAGACCCGGTCACCCGGTCCCTGAAGTGAATGGCCCTTTACAAGAAAAGGGTTTTTGCTGTCTGGCCCTTTACAGAAAAAGTTTGCCGACCCTATCGTCTCTGAGTGGTAAAGAACCAGCTGGTTTCTGGACTTCCCTGAGGAAAGGGATATATTAGAGCAGTTAAGAGGAAGACGTCTGGGTTCTGAGGCTCTTGTTCTGGGGCGAGTTCCTCCCTTACTCATCGCTTTCACAGGTAAGACAGGAGTGATACACGCAGCCAGCACTCAGTGGGGTAATGTCTGGACTGTGCTTAGCACAGTGAGTGTTTGATGGTTGGCAAGGACAGTATAAAAAAGTTTGCTATTATTAGCTATTGAACTTCAACTGCTGAAAGGGACAAAGAAACTCCCGGGAGAGGGTCATCACTGCAGGCAGCTCTCTGTACAGAATGCCCAGCAGTAATCCCATAGGAAGCCCCAAAAGAGGGTGTGGACATCAAAGGTGAACTCTCCCGTGCAACATACCCAGTAAGTTAATGATTCTAGCTCCTCTCCAGGAGAGCAGCAGATCAGAATATGAAGGGGCAGCCAAGGTCAAGGCCACGAGGTCTAGCCACTATGTGGTACCACATAGTAGGTACCCAGTATGTGCTGCCTGAAGGAATGAAGGCTGGTTGTTTAACCACAAAAGTGATTCATCAGTCACAAAGAGAGATTAAGAAAACAACACCATTTACAATTGCACCAAAAAATAATAAAATACCTAACCAAAGAACTGAAAGACCTCTACTCTGAAAACTATAAAACGCTGATGAAAGAGATTGAAGATGATACAAATGGAAAAATATTCCATGCTCAGGGATTGGAAGAATATTGTTAAAATATCCACGTTACCCCAAACAATCTTTTTAAAAAATGTTTATTTATTTTTGAGGGGGGGGAGGGGCAAAGAGAGAAGGAGACACAGAATCCGAAGCAGGTTCCAGGCTCTGAACTGTCAGCACAGAGCCCGATGTGGAGTTTGAACTAAAAAATCGTTGGGGTGCCTGGGTGGCTCAGTCGGTTGAGCTTCGGACTTTGGTTCAGGTCATGATCTCATGGTCTGAATGACCCTCCCCATTCACTCTCTGTCTCTCTCTGTCTCAAAAATAAACATTAAAAAAAAAATTTAAAAAAAATCATGAGATCATGACCTGAGCCGAAGTTGGTCGCTTAACTGACTGAGCCACCCAGGCGCCCCTACCCAAAACAGTCTAAGGATTCAGTGCAATCCTTATCAAAATACCAACAGCATTTTTCATAAAACTAGAACAAATAATACTAAAATTTGTATGGGACCACAAAAGCCAAAGCAATCTTGAGAAAGAAAATCCAAGCTAAAGGTATTCCGATCCCAGATTTCATACTACATTACAAAGCTGTGGTAATCAAAGCAGTATGGTACTGGCACAAAAACAGACACACAGATCGAAAGAACAGAATTGAGAGCCCAGAAATAAACCCATGATCATACGACCAATTAATCTATGACAAAGGAGGCAAGAATGTACAATGGGAAAAAGACAGGCTCTTCAACAATGGTGTTGGGAAAACCAGACAGCTACATGCAAAAGAATGGAACTGCACCACGTTTTAAAATTTATTTTATTTTATTTATTTTTGAGAGAGAGAGGGAGAGAGAGAGGGTCCCAAGCGGGCTTTGCAGTGTCAGCACAGAGTCTGACGTGGGGCTTGATCCCATGAACCATGAGATCATGACCTGTGCTGAAACCAAGAGTTGGATGCTTAACTGGCTGAGCCATCCAAGTGCCCCAGAAATTGGGCCACCTTTTAGCACCCTACACAAAAATAAACTCAAAGTGGATTAAAGTCTTAAACGTGGAACCTGAAACCATAAAAATCCTAGGAGACAGCACAAGCAGTAATTTCTTTGACGTCAGCTGTAGCAACATCTTTCTAGACACAACTTCTGAGGCAAGGGCAACAAAAGCAAAAATAAACAATTGGGACAACACCAAAATAAAGAGCTTTGGCACAGCAAAGGAATCAACAAAACAAAAAGGCAATCTACTAAATAAGATATTTGCAAATGACATATCCTTTAAAGGGTTAATACCCAAAATACATAAAGAACCCTACACAACATAACACCAAACAGAACAAAACAAAACAACCCTCTAGGGGCGCTTGGGTGGCTCAGGTCATGATCTCATGGTTTGTGAGTTTCAGCCCCGCATCGGGCTCTCTGCCCCTCAGCACAGAGCCCACTTTGGATCCTCTGTCCCCTTCTCTCTCTGCCCCTTCCCCTCTGGTTCTATCTCAAAATAAACAAATAAACTTAAAAAATAAACTATGTAGGGGGCTCCTGGATGGCTCCGTCGGTTGAGCATCCGACCTCAGCTCAGGTCATGATTCCATAGCTCGTGAGTTCAAGCTCCACGTCGGGCTCTGTGCTGACAGCTCGGAGCCTGGAACCTGCTTCGGATTCTGTGCCTCCTTCTCTCTGCCCCAACCCATTCACACTCTGTCTCTGTCTCTCTCAAAAATAAACAAACATTAAAAAAAATAAACTATGTAATTAAAAAATGCAGAAGACCTGCGTAGACATTTTTCCAAAGAAGACGTTCAGATGGCCAACAGACACACGAAAAGATGCTTAACATCACTCATCATCAGGGAAATGCAAATCAAAACAAAAATGAGATATCGCTTGCCACCTGTGAGAATGGCTGATAAGAAATAACAAAGTATTGGTGAGGAGGAAAAGGTACCCTGGTACACGGTTGGTGGGAAGGTGAAGTGGTGCAGCCACTGTGGAAACAGTACGGAGGTTCCTCAATTAAAAGTAGAAATACCACATTATTCAAAAATTCCGCTATTGAGTATTTACCCAAAGAAAATGAAAACGCTAAATCAAAAAGATATTTGTATCCCTGTGTTTATTGCAATATTATTTCCCATAGCCAAGACACAGAAGCAACCTAAGTGTCCATCAGTCGATGATATGTATATATATATATATATATATATATAACAAAATATTATGCAGTCGCGAAAAGGATGGGATCACCACTTTTGAGACGATGTGGATGGACCTAGAGGTATTATGCTGAGTGAAATATGTCAGACTAAGAAAGAAACAGAAGTGGAATCTAAAGACAAACAAACAGGGGCGCCTGGGTGGCTCAGTCGGTTAAGCATCCCACTTTGGCTCAGGTCACGATCTTGCTGTTGGTGAGTTCGAGCCCTGCGTCGGGCTCTCTGCTGTCAGCACGGAGCCCTCTTTGGACCTTCTGTCCCCCTCTCTCTCTGCCCCTCTTCTGCTCGTTCTCTCCTCTCTCTCCAAAGTAAAAAACAAATGAACAAACAAACAAAAAGCAGAAGCAGACCCTATAAATAGAGAGGAAATGGATGGTTGCCAGAGGGTGGGGGATGGGCAAAATGGGCGAAGGGGAGTGGGAGATCCAGACTTCCAGTTATGGAATGAACAGGTCACGGGGACATAAGGAATACAGTCCATGATATTGTAATAGTGATGTATGGTGACAGGTGGTGGCTAGTGAACATCGGGTGCCGACTATACTTAAAAAAGTGATTTATCGGGACGCCTGGGTGGCTCAGTTGGTTAGGCCTCCCACTTCGGCTCAGGTCATGATCTCACGGTTCGTGGGTTTGAGCCCCGTGTCGGATTCTGTGTCTCCCTCTCTCTCTGCCCCTCCCCCGCTCGCACTCTGACTCTGCCTGTCTCTCAAAAGTGAATAAATGTTAAAACAGTTTTTTTTAATTAAATAAAAAATTAAAAAGTGATTTATCAAACAGCACTCCTGATTTCTATGACGATAAAACCGCAGTCATCCGGAAGATGAAATTTCTGCCTCCGATAGCGTAGGGTCTTAGGAACGAAGGCAACAGGCTCAAGAGGAGAGGAAACTCAAAATGGGGGGCCTTCTACTGCTTCCTGCCATAGGATACAGGCAGAGGCGTCGTGGTGGGTTCCTGGGGGAACAACATGTTTAAAAACCAAAGCAGGCGCGTTGGGTCACGAATTGGCCCCAAATAGCTTGGGACACCGAGCACACAGACGCGAATGGCACATGTTGATGGAAACGAGTGCAGGTTTGATGCGCCGAAATGGTCTGCCCTCCCTGGGCGCCCCACCTCCTGTGTCAGGAGGCTTCAGCACAAAACAGGGGGATACGTACGTTAGCATTAGCGGGTTTGGGGTTTCCTCTCCTCGTTAGTTTCATTCCCGAGACCCAGAAAAACTGGAAACCATTCCAACTTACCAGGAGCACGCTTTGGAATGCAGATCTGGAAGCTATTTTTTTCTGCAGACGCTCATGACTCTGGTTTTCACAGCAGCAGGCATGGGTGGCTTTGCCAAAAGCTGCTAGAGAAGGGCATCTTATCTGTGAAGTCACGAATCCAAGAATCCAAACAGGCCACCATTGGCGAGGGTGGAAGGAAGTTGTTTGCCTTAGCTTCTTGGGGGACCAGAAGATTGGGAGGCTTTGGGGACCGCAGGTACCCTGTTGTACCTTAATACCACCCCGGGGGAGAGGCTGCAGGCAGCTTCTCCCAGCCGCCAGGGGAGGCAGTGTCTCGGTAAAGGAGATGTTGGTTGCAAATAACAGAAAGTCGAACCGGCTGAAGGGAAAGGCGGGCATCCATGGGGGAAGAAAAGCCGGCTCCTGACCGCCCTGGCTCTTCTGCTTTGTTTGTCCTTTGATTCTTAAGCTTCCTCATTTTCTGTGAGTAAACTCCCTTTCTGCGGGAGTGAGCTACAGGAGGTTTCTGTTGTTGGCAACCAAAGAATCTTAAGTGATACAAAGGGTCCTAGTGGAACCCAAGGGCAGGCATTGAAATTGGCCTTCCCCAAGAAAAAAAACTGGGAACCAGACAGTCGTCAGCAATCAAGGTAATCAATCTGTGTCCTTGGAATGCCTTCAGCTTCAAATAACAGAAAACCGAATGTGGGCAGACTGTAAAAATTTGGAGTCCCTCCCAAAATGACTCTGGCCGTGTGATTTGCTTTTGTTTGATGGGATGTTAACCAACACTAGGCACAGACACTTGATAAGTATTTGTGCTTTGGGGCTTGCTCTCTCCTGCTGCTCTGGGAACGCGTGCCCACCGCCCCGTGAAAAGGCCTGGTCTGGCCTGCTCGGTGATGAGAGGCCATGACAAATGGAACCGAACGGTCCCGGCTGAGGCCTCTCTAGACCAGAATTTCTCATTCTTGGTACTACTGACACTTTGGATCAAGTGGGTTTTTGCTGTGGGGGGGCCGTTCTGTGCACTCTGGGACGTTCAGCAGCATCCTTGGCCTCTACCCTCTAGATGGCGGTAGTGCCGCACCCCTCCAGTCGTGACAACCCAAACTGTGTCCAGATGTTGCCCTAGTGTTCCCTGGGGGGAGGGGTGCAAAACTGCCCCTGTATGGGAGCCACCCCCTTCACCCAACTTGCCTACCAGCGACCGGGCATGTAAGTGGGGTCACCCTAAACCATCCAACTGCAGCCAAGCCAGCCCAGATCAGTACAAGTGCCGTGGAATCATGGCTCGACACACGGACCCACGAGAAATAATAAATCTTTGTCATTTTCCATCACTAAGTTTTGAGCGGTTTGTGCCATGGCACAAACGGGCGCGCCTGCCGGCGGTGGCTCAAACAGGGGTTTGTGCGACACAGCAACAGCTACAGAGGGAGGCGATGCAGGCACGGCGCCGAGTTCAGGGTGGCCGCCAGGCACTTGCCAGGCCTTCCTTGTCCTTTACTCCTCTGTCCTTGGAGGTGAGCGCCGGCCTCTTGCCGGTTGCCTGACGTTGCCCAAGATGGCCGTTCCAGCTCCAAGCCTGAGCTCCAGGGATGAAAAAGGAGACAAGGCAAAGGGACAAAGGGCAAAATACTCTTTCCCAGTGGAGACTTGCCTTTTATTACAGAAGGTAAGTCCTCCCCACGGGCCTTGGCTCACAGGTCATTGGCCAGAACTGAACAGCATGGCCAGCTCTAGTTGCAAGGGAGGCTGTGCAATCAAGGCCTTCAGGCTTCAGCCCATACGGTGGAGGAAGGCGATGACTAGGGGGCTTGTGATGTCCGCGTCACTGTCTCTCTGGGAGTCCCGGTTTCTTGTCTTTCTTGTTGTGTATCTACCCCACCCTTCTCCTTCTGAAGGCTGGTTTTTGTTTCTCCGGGCACGAGCGGGGAAATGGCCACTCCAGCCCTGGAACCGCATCGACTTTCAGCTCCAGTGCCGTTAAGGAACGATCTGTGTGGCATCCCAGTGGCCATCTTTCAAGCACCAATGGCAAAGATAGCATTAGCCCAGCTTGAGTTAGAAGAGAAAGCTGATTGGTCTGGCCCGGCTTGGGGATGTACTGCTCAGCCAATAGGGTGTGGCCAAAAGAACCGCATTAGGCAGGGCAAATCTGATTGGTGGAGGGGGTTGGTGGTGCGTTTTCAGGGAGACACCCTCAAAATGCTGTATCTAGTTCGAGGAGTGGAGAGAAGAGATTGCCATGGTGGGCTGTAATGTGATAGGGTAAAAATCAACGTGTCCTCAGAAGGCGTAAAATACACTGAAGTCATACAGGCATTGCGCTTACCTTACGCAAATTCAAATACACGTGTGCAACCAACAAAAACATCTTTTCCCACACGATTTGGCTTCCAGACACGAGCCAGCTACTGGAACGGCTGCCTGCCTAAGTGATCTTTTCTGGTGCTAGAGAAAAACTTGTTTTGGACTTTGGGGATGTGGTACAGTATTAAGTCATACCATGTTCTTTATGGAAAATTTCCAGGATCTTCGGGAGTGTTTTTAAGGCCAGGTATACCTTTCTCACTGTCTTTAGCTCCTAGCCCTGCGTAAGATGTGCTTTCAGTGGAATATCACACAAAGAACATACCCTATCTCCTTCCGGTTTTAATCGGTATAAAGAATCCATTTGGCTTTGAAATATCAAAATATTTTTCTTGTGGCTTCTTAAAAAAAATAATAATAAAAAAAAGAAATGGCATTCGTGACTTCTGGCTCTTCCTCCCATTTTGTTTGGCTGTCCCGGCCACACCAGAAAGGCGGCAAGCGGACAGATGGACGGAGAGAGGGCAGAACACGGGAGCAAGAAAAATGAGGGTTTCTCCAAACCCTGCGAAAAAGAGGTGTGTCCCCCTGGGCAGTGTGTGCCCTTGGGCGCCTGGGTACTTGGTCTGTCCTGGGTGACTGGCTCCTGCAAAACTGGGATAGCAGAACGGGCAGTATGGGAGGGGAATCAGAAACCGGGGTCCAGGCCCCACTTGTGAATCTAGACAGGCACTTTAACCTCTCTGGGCCTTCTGCATCTGTAAAATGGGGATCATGATACAATTTACCTCCCAGAGTTTGGGCGGGGGGGATTAGGTGAGAAGAGTGCCACATTATTACAGACGCGGTAAGACAACTGGGCACGCTCATTTTATTATAATAAACTCGATATGAAGTGCTGTACCACAGACAGCCTCAGACCCGAGGGTGCCATTCTGTCCCGTGGCCCCAGTACCCGTCTTGCGTTTTGCCAGCTGTGGGTTTCTTGGAGCTCTGCGGAGGTGGATGTGTGGGTACCTCACGACTCAAAGGTGGAACCCCAGAACTGTGTCCGCCGGGCCTAGGAGTCTGCTTCAAACTTACGTTTTTCATACGCCTGAGGGTGTATACCCGTGTAAGTAATTTCAAACAGAACCCCTCTCCCTGCACCTTCCAAAATAACAGCATCGCGCAAATATCAGTCTAGGAAACAACATACTGGGGTAACAACCTTTAAAGTCCTATAAGAGCATCTTAGTATTTTGACACAGAAGGGTCACATACGGGACTCACGGAGCATCACGCAAGGCCCGACGGGATGGCTAGTTCCTGCTACTGGGCTTGGAAAACAGAAGGCTCTGGCTCGATTTGCTGGATGTTTCTCCCTTCGGTGTCTCCCTTTCTTGGTCCATCTTTTGGGTGGCTTTTCTGGCTCCGACCTTCAATGACAAGAGAAACACAAGCACAGATTCTGTAATTGGGGCAAGATCTCAAAATGTTCCACTCAAATGATTTTTTTTTTTACTGAAAGAAAAATGTTTGCTGTAAAAAATCATCCATATATATTAATCATATTTATATATTATATTTATTAATATTATATATTATATATACTATATATACTATATATACTATTACTATACTATTACTATATATAATATATATATTATATTATATATAATATACTATATACTATACTAATATACTATTATATATATACTATTATATATGTGTGTGTATATATATATATATATATATATATATAATTATAGAGAGAGAGGGAGAGAGGGAGGGAGGGAGAGAAAGAGATACATAAAAAGAAACTAAAGTGAGGGGCACCTGGGTGGCTCAGTCGGTTATGCATCCGACTTTGGCTCAGGTCATGATCTCATAGTTTGTGAGTTCGAGCCCCGCGTCTGGCTCTCTGCTGTCAGTGCAGAGCCCACTTGAAATTCTCTGTCCCCCTATCTCTCTGCCCCTCCTCTGCCCTCTCTCATTCAAAAATAAATAAACTTGAAAGAAAAAAGAAGCTAAAATGATTCACCATGATCACACTACCCGAAGCTAAGCATCACAATGTTTTGTTGTGCACGCTTCCAGATATACAAATAACATTTCCCCCTTTTTTACAGTTTTGTGGTTTTGAAAACTACGAGCTTCTTATGATGGGCACATTCATTGTGATGGAATCTCTGTCTCCTGGAAAGCTGTCACCTAAGTGCCTGTGTCTTACGTCTCCGATGTTGGAGGGGCCTGTCTAGGTCTTTTCTGAGCGCTGCCCCTCCTCCCCGACACCTCGTGTGGCGCTGTCCCTGGTCACAGTTGATTGGATGCTTGGCACGGGCTGTGCTTTTCAGATGATCACGCCCAGGATTTGGGGGTATCGGCTCTGAGATGTTACTTGCTCCCTGAGTCGGTCCTTTAAGCTGGGGCCGGGGAGGGGGGAATGGTCAGGTCATCTCTTCCCATCACGTATGACTGGAGAAAGTCGAGATGAGCAGGTACAGGGAGACGCAGAGAAGGGGTGCGGTAGGGAGATGATGCCTGGGACCTGAGGCTTACCAGTTCCCTTTTGAGGCCAGACCTCCTCTCAGCCCTTGGTTTTTCTGACGCACGCACTCCTGTATCCCTGTAAAAGCCCCCCTCCCCACTTCTGAGCAGGTTCCCGCTAGTTGCCCCCCAAGAATCTCCCTCTGGCACATTTCTGTGTAATGTACATGGGATCATAGCTTGAAGGTTTCTTTCCAACAGGCTTCAAATTCCAGCCCTATTTCCTGCAAGTTTTGGACTCCAACCATGAGGACACATGCCCTTGGGTGGGGGGGGGGGGGGTGGGGAGGGGGGCTGGTGGGTGGTCAGGTTTCAGCTCGGCCACTTACTCTATGACCCTCGGTTTCCCCATCTGTCAAATAGGGGCCAGAGTAGCCATCCTGTCTTCCTCAGGGACTGAGAGAAGATTCTGGGTGGATTTTAAAGGAAGGGGCTGCTAGGCCCATCTGTGGAGCTCTCTGCACTCGGGAGGTATAAAAACCACCTCCTGAGGCCTGTGCCAGTGGCTGACAGGGGCCTTAAATGTGCTTTGAGACCGCATCGAAAATCATTTCAGGGTGAGAAGAGCTAGCTTCCCTACAAGAACCTACATAGGAAATCTTGGTCGGAATGCCCAGCGACAATGAAAACAGACAGCGAATGTCAAAACCCTCTCCCAAGCCACCTTTCCTTTACAACCCTTTTCATTTGATTTTCAGTAAGATTGCCGGCCCTGGATGGTTCCCGAGCACCCGTGCCCTGGCCTGATGAGGTTGGCGGGGAGCAGAGGGCAGAGGGCCGACCTGGGAAAAGGAGGACGCTAAGGCACGTGGGAGGAAGGGCTGGGAAATCACGCAGTGCCCTCCCTGGACAGGGACCACTGGCGAGCGCCATGCATTAGGGCTTAGACGTCTGGGAACCACATGCCTCACCTTTGGAACGAACGGGCAGGGATAGAAGCTGGGCATTTAGATAGTGACACCCAGCTGGAAATGAACTCGGGACACACCGGGTGGCCGCCTCAGGCAACTGGAAGCCGTGGGCTCTAGAAAGGCCCCTTCTGTTTGTTGCCACCCGGCCTCAGGGCTCTGCTTAAGCAGCTCCTCTTTGGGGAGGCCCTGCCTGGCCCTTGCACTGGGTGAGTCCTTGTGAAATATGCTCATGAACTCAGGCAGCCGACCTTTGTTCCCAAAACATCACGTGCAAGGTAGTTATTGCATCATTATTGTATTTACTGAAAAAAAAAAAAAATGCAGGAGAGTGTAAGCTAGAAAGGGGGGGGGGGATTTTGTGTGTTTCTCCTTTGATCTAACCCCACAGTGCTCACCCTTGTTTCCATTATTGTCCCCCACTAAGGAGTCTTCTTAGACAAGTTTCTAATTGCTCTACTCCCATGAAATTTTAATAGGACAGATAGCACTCTATGTGCGTGTGTGCGTGTGTGCTTTATATATTAAAAAAATAAATTTCGCCCCCTCAAGGGGTGACCTTACCCCGCCTGGGAATTCCTGATTGAACCCCAACACCTGGACAGTACCTGCCACGTTGCAGGCTCTCAGTAAATATTCCTCGAATAAACGAGGGCTGGGACAGTACCTTTTTGTCCACTCTCCCATCGCTCCGTGTGGAGGCTGGCATGTGTTAACTAGGTTTTCCATTTTAGCATCCAACTCCCCCCAAACTATAAATGACTTTTAGCTGCAGTGGGAGACAGTACAGAATCACTGAATGGCATTACAAAGGAGGGAAAACCAAAACCCGCAGGGCCTCGGAAGGGAAGGGGGTGCCATTTCTGAGGCTTGCTAGAAATGAAGACTCTTTTACGAGTGAGCAGGACTGAAAAGCAGATTTTACACGTCCTGTCTTTTTCAGGATGGTCGTGGTGATTCCCTCCCTCTAAAGACACAAGGCACACAGTGGAGAAAGGGGATGGCCAAGCTACACTTTGTAAAGAATGTGGAGAGAACCTTTCTGCACCAAGGAGATCCTAGACACCCAGCCTCTAAGCTCGGGCTGGAGGGCTGGGAGCAGGCTCAGGCTTTGCTCTTAGCTGGGGTACCATCTGCCACATTCTGTTATGCCCAGACACGGCCTGAAGTTCCGGGGAGCTTCACATCTCAGAGGAGCACAATGTTCCTACAACAGCTAGGGACCATCCTGGTATCTCCTCTGTCACCTTACATCGCAAGGTGGTCCTGGGACAAAAATCACGCTACATGTATATATATATATATATATATATATATATATATATAGATGAATAAATGACCAGTCTCCCACTCGTGCCCACTTGGCAGGCTGGCAAAGCTGGGGGAGCCCTCAGGACACTCTATCCCGGTAACGTCCTGCTCTGGGTAGTAACCACCTTCCAGCCTTAGAATAAGGGTGTTGGTTGAGAAGAGGGTTCCATCTTCCAAAAATGTCCCTTACCTAGGATAGCTTTGGTTTTTCTAACGCTAATTTTGTTGTCTTGGAATTATTGTGACCTTGTCTCAAAAGCGAATATGGTTCCTGTTTCTTATTCCACCACAATGTGGTTAGCTTTCAAGCTTCCTGAGAGCTCGCCTCTATTTTCTGCAGAGTGGGAATGTGGTTGGGTCAGCTCCAGTTCCAGGGCTGAATTGTGAATGGCAGCGTTTCAACAGGTTTAAGATTTCATAGTCTCGATTCTCAACTCTTTAAAAAAAAAAAAAAAGAGTATTCTGGAGGTGTTTCCTCGAAATTCAAGAGAAAAGTCACCCGAAGTGTATCTGGTTTCTTATCGGGAGGTTTATTACCTAAAGCAGGGGAAGCAGTGCTCGTCTGGGTGTCAGATCTGCGATGAGCCGCACCTGTCTTATCCGGCTGTGTGGCTCCGGACGAATAGCTTAACGTCTCTGACCTTCAGACACCTCGTCTGATGACGGAGGACAGAAACGAGAGCTGCCCCGTGGGTTTGTTGTAAAGATTAAACGGGATGATGCACACTGAGCGCTTAGCTCTCTGCCTGGCACATACTAAGTGCTCGATACACAACACACGTGCTGGTATTTTTGTCAACTGGCTTTTCCGCTGACGTCCTATTGTTCTCCTTTTCCTTCCGGCTCACCTGGAAACCTGAGCTTTGCGTCTGGCTCCTCACTGTCTCTACAAACATTCGTCTCTTTAATACAGGAAGAATATTGACACAATTTAGCTCATGCGCTTCTCTCCCTTTTGCGCCAAAGAAAAATGGTTTTTCTCAGCTTTCAGATGCCACCCATTTGGATGAGATGTCGGGCTTTCCTAGGGATGGGGGTGGGGTGGGGATGTGCATGTGCAGAAGGGGGCATGGCCTCCAGGCCATGCTGCCCTGTCCTGCCGAGCTCCATAGGGATGGATCTCTGTTCCGGATTCCAGAGGAATCTGAGAGGTGGAGGCTTGTCCAGCAAGGGGCCTTTGGGGGAGCCCTGCGGTTCTCTTGGAGGATAAATCTGCTTTGGGTGGAAGCGGAGCCCCCCCGGTCGACGGAAGGGGCTCAACGGACGTGGGCTTCTACCTTGGCATCCCAACAGCCCGGGCATGACGAAAGCCGCAGCGGCGAACTAACCTCCCCGGCAGGGACTGCGAGCTCCTCGGGAGCCAGCCTCACCGCTGCAGCCTGCCCTTCCCCTGGGATTGGCTAACTGTTGCCGACCCTGGTGTGCTCGAGACCTCAGGGACAGTTCGCTGAAGGAAGAGCATCTCCCAGGCGCTGGGGACGCAACGGCGAGAGAGAGTGGGGGGCCTCCCTGGCCGACTGCCACTCCAGCGGGGGACCGTGCAGGGATATCGGGAAGGCGGTGTTTCTCAGAGAGCCCCGAGCATCTCCTGGGGAGGTGCCAGCCAGAAGCCTCCAGGGGGCCGGGGAGGTAAAAAAAAAGTGGGCGAAGTGAGCCGGGTGGGGGGTGGCGACAAACCCACGAGCCCGGCGCCTTTCTAAGGGGGCCTGCAAAACGCAGGCTCGTGGGCCTGGTATCACCAGACCTTCCCAGTTGCCCAGAGAAGCTGGACATCCAGAGTGTTTCGTGAGAGTGACCTATTTGGAAAGGTTACTTAAAAAAAGGAAACCGTTGAGCCGAATGGAACGCCTCTGTGGGCTGCCATTTTGCGACATCCGTTTCAGAGCCTGCCCCCTCGGCTTCCAGTTGGTTCTAGTAAATATTTGTTGGCAGGGTTGCCAGAGGAAATACAGAACGCCCGGTTAAATTTGAATATCCGCGTGAAAAGATAGATATATATATAGGTATAAGTATGCCTCATGCAATATTTGGGACATACTTCTACTAAGTGACTCTTTGTTGTTTTTCTGCAGTTGAAGTTTAACTGGGCATCCTGTTGGGTTTTGCTTTCCCTTAGATCTGGCAACTCTGTTGGGTGTTCACAAAACTCGCGGAGGAAGGGAGTGGGGCCATCTTTGGGATGGGGCATGGGTACGTGCAAGTCTCTTTCATATCCGCAGAAGGGTGCTAACCCCATCCTTACAGCAACTGTCTAAGGAGGCTTAGGGGCCCGCATTTAACTGAGTTGCTCTCTGGACAATTTTCATGGAGGAGGCCTTGAGCCTGCAGCCCCTCAACATTCATCACAGACTCAGCTGAGAGGAGCTAAGCTTAGCAGATAGTCACCAACCAAATTCCCAGATAACTGTAAAGCAGTAGTTTTAAGCCAGCAACCTCCTTGTTTTTTTTTGTTTGTTTGTTTGTTTTTGGTTTTTTTTTTTTTTACCCAGCAGAATGCTTTAAGCAAAATCCCATGAGGAACTTGGCATATACAACAAATAAGGGAGAACTTTTCTGGGGGAAACGAGGCGTATGTATGTGTGTGCCTGTGAGTGTGTGGGCTGGGGATGTTGACGGTCACACTTTTCCATGGCACCCAAGGGCTCCAGGGGACCCCAGTCTGAGCATTGCTCCAAAATATCTTCCTCGGATTAAATGCAATCGGCGGACAGCTGAGTGCTGAAGGGCAGATCTTGGGCTCTCCTGCACACCGGCTTTTCCTGAACTTTCCTGAACTCGCTGGGCTGTAATGACATCAGTCTGTCTCAAGAGCTGTGCTCAGACCTGGCCCTCAGACGTGGCCCAGCCAACACTGAGCTGCTCTTCGTAGGGATATTGCTCGTTAGATCACACAGCGTCCTCTCTAGGGGAAGACCCAGTGCCATCTTGTTCTAAGAGCACTGAGGTGCACTGCATCCATCATTAGCTCATGGACGCCATGAACTCTGGGTTTTCCAGTTCCCATGGGCTGCCAGAGAGCCCAGTCACGTGTGACTCCCCCTTGACAGGTAAGAAGGGCGTTAGAGTTGGCACTCTCCTCCTCACTCTTGGCTTCTTTCACCCATTTATTTTACTCTTAGGGCAGGGGTTCTGGGGCTCCCCACTCCTCTCTTCTCCTTTTCTTATGACCTTGCCTCCAAGTCCCCAAATCACTAAGTGCCTAGAATGGTTGCTCAGCCAAAACCACGCCTGCACCTGCCCTGTGCCTTCCCTCCAGATAATAGGTTCGTTGCTTGCCTGTCTCTTAGGTCATCTGCTCCGACTGTAGGCAAGGGAGGGGCAGGGGCTGGGGCGGGGGAAGGGAAGGCAGTGGAGGTGTGTGGATGTTTCTGGCACAGCCCATGGTGGCTTGTACACCCCTTGAAAACACCGTATCTGCTTTGTGTCTGGCCACAAGATCAGAAAACCTCTCCAGACCTGCCTCTCTCTCTCTCTCTCTTTGAAGCAACAGCTGCGAGACGTTCGTTCTTTTGCGCCTCCCTGTTCGAGATCCTCTAAACGTTCCTGAGCGAAAATATCAGGTGAGCAAGAGAGCGTTTAGTGTGTCCGGACCTGTTCCACTCTGGGGCGCACCTCTGAGGTCTCTGGGAGACCCTGGGGCTCACTGGCGGGCAGAAGATGCGGGCAGGAAGGGCTTCAGCTTCTAACCACGCGCCGCACCGCACAAACCACACTTCACATTCTCATCCTTTCGTGGGCTGGAGGGTACGGCCCCCACCCCCTACCCTCCCATTCTTACCCTGTACACCATCTACCGATTTCTACTCCTCGGTCAAAAGCACCCAACTGAGGGACCCTGGATTAAAAAAAAAAAAAAAAATTTTTTTAAACTTGGATCTTGAGAATGCTTGGGCTGGAGAAAAATTTCGGAAAATTGTGATTTGAGTAGGGTAGTGAGGCCATCGATGACGGTACAGAAGGTCGTGTGGAGTGTTCCTGTGTGCTAAGGGTCTTGTATCCACACTCTCCTTGAATTGGACGCATTGGGTTACGAGCCACCTCTATTCTCATCTGAAGGATGAGGGATCTGAGCTAATTAAGCAGAGCGAAGGTGGTGTGTGTGTGTGTGTGTGTGTGTGTGTGTGTGTGGAGACGGGGCGGTGGTCTAGCCCCACTGACCCCACCCGGCAACGCTGTGGCCACGCCCCTTGGCCAGGATTTGATTGGCTGGAGACCTGAGGGGCTTTCCCCAGCCAGAAGCAGCCAGCGTCCCGGAGCCTTCCTGACGCTAGGAGCCCTAATAAAGGGCCAGGAAGGGGCGTGCGTGCTGCCCCGATGGCTACTTCTGTGCATTTGAAATTCTCCCATTGAAAATTCCAGCCTTCGCCCATTCACAAAAAGTATCTGAGCTCTTCTTGGCCGGAGCCCTGGTTGTATTCACCAACTCTAAAGGGGACCTTCACAAAACAGCTGCTGGCTCCCGGAGCCCCGGGATCGCGTCTCGGGGTTTGGCGACAGCGTCAGCCGGCAGGAAGCTCTCTCAAGGACCTGCCGGCCTCGCCCCACCCGTCCACGAGCTGCCTTTTCTCCCCCCGCCCAGGCCCCGTAATCGTGCTTGCTGTGCGCCCGGCACTGCAGGCTTTATGGCATTTAACCCTCCCCGGGCCCCGTTGTTAATCATCTTTGGGTGCCCGTGTTGAGGAATCTGAGACGCGGGGGCATAAACCAGTGGCTCGGGGTCACTCAGGGCCAGGGGTGGGGCTTCGACTCTAGTCGTTTGGCTGCAAAGTCCGCCTCTGAACTCCGAGAGACACAGCTGCCTTATACGGTGGTGTGGGAAGCGGATGAGACCGAGCGCAGCCTGCACGGCTGTCATTGTCCCTCTGTCACAGGGCCAGAGCTCCAGACCGGGGGCCTTCCAGGGTCCGGAGCTGATGACCGCGAGGTTCCCTGTGAGTGCCCAGCACTGAGGTTTTCCCCAGTATTTTATATCAAGTCTCACTGCCCCAGCCAAAGGTATGAGTGTGGAAGTGTGACTTTTGATTCCAGAAAGTTCTGCTTTGGCGAACAGAGGTTTGAACATTAACCCTAAAAACTACTTCCTGCTTTTTGTTTTTCCTTTTTGAGGAGGGTGATGGTTCTGCCGGTCTAGTGCCTCAGCCACCCCGTTCTCTACGGATGGGGGAAATTTTATACGTGAGACAGAAACCATGAAGGCTCCTTGTGAAGATGCTAGGTGTCAAACTTAAAACAAAAATCATTTCAATGCTGAATATGTTCCTTGGAGGGAACTGAGGCCAAGACAGATTCTGAAGTTCCCTTTAGAATGCAGCAAAACCCTAAAATCTATGTTGCTTGTTGTTTTTCCTCCTGATAAATAGGAAGTTCTGACGACACGTTCATAACACACCTTGCATGCCCACCCTAGCCCTGGGATGAGCGGAGACCTCCTGAAAAAGGAGGCGCACAGAGCAACGGGTGGGGAGGAGTGAACTCGGGCTGGGGAGGGCAGCCGGCCTGGGGCGGGGGCGGCGTCCTGTTTCTGCCGCCGGGCAGCCAGGGGACGCTGCCCTCTGTCAGCCGCTCTGAATGGGCGGCCGCTCGCCAGCATCCCTCGCGGGGCCGACGGGAGGCATGAAGCGTGTGTCGTGTGGAGCAGGTGCCTGTCCCTCGGGACGTGCCCAGGAAATAATGCCACCGGCATCGCTGTGATTGTGGCTCTGCTTTTCGGAATCTTTCCCTCAATTGTGACTTCCATGAATTTGAAAGTTCTCAGCCCCAGCTCTTCTGGGGATACAGATGCAGGTTTGACTTGGCCACTTCAGCTCCTTCTCCACGGAAGGATGTCTAGTGCCCAGCAGGCTGGCATGGCCCCTGCATTGTGTATGAATGAGGCAGCTCATGAATAATGCATGTAAAGCCTGATTATGTAAATCCTCAGGTTTTCTTACATTTTTAGCCAGCCCCATGACAATGGCCTTTTTTGGGGCCCTTTGCTGCCCCATTCTGTGATCTGGTGTCTCAGCTTTGGGGGCTAGCCTGCCAAGTCCTGGGGGGGGCACCTTAGGGAGGGGTGAGCTCTCTGGCGGGCACATCAAAGGAAAAGTCAGGGCTCTGTCACTGGCCCAGCTCTCCCTGGTTGCCTGGTGTGAAAGGAAATCGTCCTTTGCCTGAGGCCTGTGATGTTTAATTCAAGACTGTGGACGCTAGAAACCCCTCATCTAGGGCTCCTTCCGAGCACGATGGCTGGGTTCATTTCTAGCGCTATAAGCCAGGGAAGCTGTGGTCTGGGAGGTTTGCAGGTTGGAGGGCAGGCTTCTGCGAGTAACTTGTCTGACCAGGGCCTCCTGGTTGGGGAGGAGGGCACCCTTCTATAGCCTTCTATGGCTTGGCCTCCTTAGAGCTCCTGCAGGCAACGCGTGCGCGCACACACACACACACACACACACACACAAATATACACACAGAAACACACATTACAGCACACACACTTATTATACACACTCACATACACGCACACGTGCAAGCATACATGCATAAATACACAGCCCTGAGTCAGGCAGACTAACAATTACAAGAAGAACGGGGAGAGCCCAGCAGAGAGCTCGCAAACTAGAGTCAGAGATCTGGGGCCAGGTCTAGGCTCTGCTTACCAGCTGCTACTGTGTGAGCTTGGGCAAGTCTCTTAACTCTCGGAGGCTCAGTTTCCTCATCTGTAAAACGGGACTCATCATACCAACCAGGAGCTAGGAAGGCGTGAGTCACCCCGATCAGGGTTGCAAAGCCTGGGTGGAGCCCGGTGCCTGGAGATGGTCACGAGATGGTTATGATAATTTTCCTTGTTTGTCCTATTTTAGTTTAGGCAAGGGTTAAGAAGAAGGGAGAGTCTGGTTTGGAAATGAATGCAGGAGTGAATGGGTACGGGTGAAAACTGCAGAGAAGACAAGGGAACACCTCTGCCAGAGTTTTAAAAAGGGGGGGGGGCGCCTGGGTGACTCAGTCGGTGGAGCGTCCGACTTCGGCTCAGGTCACGATCTCGCGGTCCGTGAATTCGAGCCCTGCGTCGGGCTCTGTGCTGACAGCTCGGAGGCTGGAGCCTGCTTCGGATTCTGTGTCTCCGTCTCTCTCTGCCCCTCTTCCACTCATGCTTTGTCTCTCTCTCTCTCTCTCTCAAAAATAAATAAGCATTAAAAAAAATTAAAAAAAAAAAAAGAGAGCCCCTCTGCCGACCACGGGGCAGGCACAGGTCTGCCGGGAGCTTCCGAAGCACCTGTTTGGCTGTGGGTCATGCGCGCCTCACCGTCAGCTGCAACTCTCGCGGGTCTGAGGCGGAGCTTGCCCCAGTGACCCCACGTGCAGGCAGCTGGCCACACGGAGGAGAGTGGCATCTACCCGCCGTGTGCCGGGCCCTGGGCTACCCGCTCTAGAGGGAGCACACGTGTCCCTCGCCGTCTGAAGCCACACGGCCTGTGAGTTCACACCGTGAGAGCCTGGATGGTGAGGGTACCGGCACTGTGCCCACAACAGCCCTGCAGGGCAGGGGCGGTCAGTTCCCGTTCACCGGTGAGGAAGCGAGGCGCCGAGAGGGGAATGGATTGGCACGAGGCCACGCAGGGAGGGAGTGGGGGGATCTGAACCCAGGACTAGCCGACTCCTGGGCCACGTGACAGAGGAGAGGACAGGTTGAGGGGAGGAGGTGGCTTCTTTTGGCTGGATCGCCAGCCTGAGTCTCAGATCTGGGTTTCTCAAGGCAATGCTACGGCCAAGTTCCTGCCAGGAGCCGGAGCTCTCGTCCTCCTGCCCTTCCTCCGGGTTCCCGCAGCCCGGAACGCACGCCCCCCGCCCGTGCCTGTGGTGGGCAGAGTCCAGCTCGCCTTTGCAACTCAGCGCAAAGGTGTCACCCCTTGGGAGACACCCCTGGGATGTTCCGGGCTGGCCGAGTGCCTGCCTCTGGATGACACAGCCTGAGCGCCCTTCAGCCAGAGACTCTATTTTTTTATTTACTTTTTAATGTTTGTTCATTTTGAGAGAGAAAGAGTGCGAGTGGGGGAGCGGCAGAGAGAGAGAGGGAGACACAGAATCTGAAGCAGGCTCCAGGCTCTGAGCTCTCAGCACAGAGCCCGATGCGGGGCTCGAACCTAGAAACGGTGAGTTCATGCCCTGAGCCAAAGTCAGACGCTTAACCTACTGAGCCACTCAGGTGCCCCAGACAGAGACTTTAAATCATTAAATCAGCCAGCAGTCAGCGCTTTACCTGTTATGCTCTAAAGGATTATGTTCTTCAAGGACACGCATCCATCTGTCCCCATCCATCCATCCATCCATCCATCCAATATTTCCTATGTCAACTATGTGCTGAGCACTCAGAGTAGTGAACCCACATCTTTATTCACAGGGAGCTTTTTCATCTATGTATCCCTACCACCTGGGAGAACCATAAAAATACAAACAATAGCCACTGGTTAGGAAGACACGGATACGCTAGATGAGGAGTTTCAGAGAGATTAAGGAACCCGCCTGGGGTCACACAGCAAGTGGCAGAGCCAGGGTGTAAACCCGGGTGTGTCTGACGCCCCACGGGCCACCCCGGGCGCTCGCTTTGCCATTTCCAAAGGGAGCCGGGGGGCGGCCTCAGAGCTTGCGCTCCCCGCCAGGCCCTCTCACCTTCTGCTGCCTGATGGCCCTGTTGAACCTCTTCTCCTGGTACAGCTGGAGCTCCACGCGCTGCAGGGCCTCCTTCAACAGGGCCTTCTCTTCGGCCTCTTTGTAGATGTTGTCCTCCAGCTTGGCCACCTGTGACTGGTACGTCTGCACGGATACTTTGCTCTGCCTGAGCGGACGGGAGAGACACGGTCTCTTTCTCCCGCATCTTTCTCCTTCGCCACTGGTGTCCCCAACCTGGGAGAATCTCAGAATACTTCCCCAGGTGGCTAACTCAGTGGCTTCGTCACCAGCGGATTTGGGGCGCACGGGGCAGGACAGATACCTCATCAGCGGCCTACGTGCTACCAGCCCCCCGTTTCCCAGAGAGGGTAGGGGAGCGGCGGCCGCTGAAACAGGGCGGGGCCTTGGGAAGCACACAAGGCGAACCCCGAGTCAGAATTCGTACGAGGCGCCTCTCGCTCGCGGCGAGAGAGGGCAGGATGAACCCTGAGCCCCTCGACCGCTGCTTTCTCGCAGACAGACTCGCTTCTGTCAGGCCCCAGGCCCCCTCCCCCGAGGCCTCTGCCTGTCCCGGACCTGCGTCTGCCGCTGCCCGAGGTTCAGCCACGAGAACGGACACCCGGCCCTTTCTGCGGGGACACGGGCGGTACCTGAGCTGTTCTATGTCTTTCTCGTAGCCTCTCAAAAGCTCCTCTTTTCTCTCCAGCCGGCTCTTGAGTTGGGTGATCTTATCGAACACCAGATCGAGGTCCCTCTGTCGGAGCTGGTTGACTCTCTCTCTCTCTTTGGGGGAGAGGTACTTCATGGATATGTGACCTGACATGTCCTTGATGTTCATCAGGCTCCCGAGTGTTTTGCTCATGTCCATGTACTACGAGGAAAGCGTTTGGCAGTTAAGGGGCCTGGCGCGAGGCCGCCGGAGGCCACTTTGAGGAGGCAAGCATCTAATTTTGTTTTGTTCAGTTTCTACAATTGCAGAGAACAAGCCCGTGCTTGGAAGTGAATCCAACGGGGCTGTTAGTGCGACTTTCATTTCCTCTGTATCCATGGACGCTGTGCCTTTTGGAGAACCAGGGGGAAGAGTGACAACAGACCTAAACATTCATGCCAACTACCCAGTTTTTCAAGGGATTGCAAAGTCTGAGCCATGCTGGGACAGTAGATGCGTCCTGCAGAGCTTTCGTAACAACTGAATATGCACGCGAGGCTGGTGTTTAGTTACCCTATCCGGTGGTTAACAGTGACTGCAGGGGACCCCACGTTTGGACGGGGCGGGGAGGGGACCACGCTGGATGCACATACCAACTTTTCACTGAGATCTAAAGCCTCAACCACATCCATCTTCCCTGACTTGATGTCCGGGACGGCTGAGTTGACAGGGCCGTTCTGAGGCTGGGGGGAAAAGAAAAGAAAAAAAGAAGTAAAAACTCTCTCTCGGCGTTCCATCGTGAACGTCTACATCCTGGAGGTAACACCCTGTGGTTCCCGAAGAATGACTTTAAGAGAGTGGATTTGCATGTCGGTTCCTGACCATCCAGTCCGAGTCCTCTGTCGACTGTGCTGCTGCCCTTCAGACTGTGACTCTCTTTGAAATGACACATCACTTGCCTTGTTCTCTGGTTACTGCCTGTCTTCCCTCCGGACCAGGGGTTCTCAACCAAGGGGGTTTTGTCCACCCTCTCCTGCGTGCCCCAGGACCTTTGACAATGCCTGGACACGTTTTTAGCCGTCGCAACGAGAGATGGCGAGTACTAATGGCACGCAGGGGGTCGAGGGCACGGATGCTGCTAAACACCCCACGGTACGTAGAACGGCCTCTGCCACAAAGAATTACCCGGCCCAAGATACCAGTCGTGTTCCGGTCGGGAAACCCCGGTCTGGATGACGAGCTTCCTTGCTTTTGCTCGCTGTTCCATTTCTCGTGCCCAGCATGGCACCTGGCACAGAATGGCACCCGGTGGGCATGCTTGTTGAATCAGTGAGACTCCTTTTATTAAAGGAGTCTCCTTTTCAGGCAGCAGAGACGATACCCTCACCCAATTTGGCCAAACCCTCCCCCAGTGCTGGAACCTGGTGGGCGGCCATCACGTTAGGCCCACGCTGTTTAGAAACAGTGCTGAACGGTGTTTGCAGCTGTGCCCTAATAAGACCCTATCAGCCAGCTGGCTGCTGAAAGTCCCTACGGACCGCACGGAAAAGCCACCGGCCAGATCGGGGAGCCTAACGGACCACAAATAACTGTCATAAATCTCCCCCCAAAGCAGATTGGGTTAAGTGCTCGCTGTGAGCATCTCTTGGCCCGCAGCATTTGCTGGCATGATACTGTAAACGCCTGAGATTAAAAGGAAGCCCAGCTACAAAAACGGAAAGCTCAGAAAGTGACTGGGATAGAAAAGCGTGGACTCTTTGTCTCCACGTCTATAGCGAGGAGCGTAAAAGAGGGGACTTGATGACAGTCAACCGGGCACACCTGCCGCAAGACAGTGTGAAGCGTCACTGAGCGTGCCCGGCTCTGGGCGCTGGCCTCTGCACCCCTCTTCCGGTTCCCTTCTTTCCCGATGGAGGGTCACCTAAGGCAGAGTCTGGTCTACAAGGTTCAATCACGCAGTCCCCTTGTCCTTGTCTGCCGACTAGCAGAGGGCTAGGGACGGGCTGCCACAGACACAGTCCTGGCCCCGTCAGTCATTATGCTGTGACCTTGGGTGACGTACCTGATCGCCCGAAGTCTTGACTTTTCCTGTCTGTAAAATAGTAACTCCAACACAAGGCCGCTGGGAGGGGTGATTGACAAATGAGAGTTTAGCTCAGTGCCCAGCACCCAGGAGGCACTTCACAGATGTCAGCCAGCCTTCCTCCAGCTCCTTCTTTTAATTTTCATTATTGCCAAGCTTGGGGGATTGGGGTCTCTGAGAGGGTGTGTGTGGGGGGGGCGGTTCCTGCTCTGTGGTGTTGGTGGTTGGAGAGGATCAGGGCTAAGGCGAAAGTAAATCTTGGAAGCAGGTTAGGATATGTTCTTCGCTGAGTCTGCCTTTTTCTGGAGACTGTCCCTCCCCTTCCAAGCTCAGACAGTGGGGGTTTATCCAGAAAGCCAACACATTTTTGAAGACTCACATTCCTAGCGAGTGTCTAGAAAAATTGCACAGGGGAATATTGTACAGATAGGATGATTTTGTTCTTTCTTTTCTTTTCTTGCTTTCTTTCTTTCTTTCTTTCTTTCTTTCTTTTTCTTTCCTTTCTTTCTTTCTTTCCTTCCTTCCTCCCTCTTTCTTTCTTTCTTTCTTTCTTTCTCTCTCTCTCTCTCTGTCTCTCTCTCTCTCTCTCTCTCTCTTTCTTTTTAGTAGACTTCGTGCGCAGCACAGAGCCCAATGTGGGGCTTTTATTCACGACCCTGAGATCAAGACCTGAGGCAAGGTCAAGAGTCAGATGCTCAGCCAACTAAACCACCAGGCACCCTGTTATTTCTTCTACAAGCCTGTGCGTGGTTTAGATCCAGCTGTGGCGGGGCGCCTGGGTGGCTCAGTCGGTTGAGCGGCCGACTTCGGCGCAGGTCATGATCTCGCCGTCTGTGAGCTCGAGCCCTGCGTCGGGCTCTGTGCTGGCAGCTCAGAGCCTGGAGCTTGCTTCCGATTCTGTGTGTGTCTCTCTGCCCCTCCCCTGCTTGCTCTCTGCCCCTGTCCCTGTCTCTGTCTCTCTCTCAAAAATGATAAACGTTAAAAAAAGAAAAATTTAGATCCCGCTGTGGCAGCAAGCTGAGCCCAGGGGATCCCGTGAGTGACGCCGACCTGAGCTGTCCACCATCACGTGTCAGACACCCACCAGACATCCATTTAGGGTACAGGGCACCTTCACCATAACAATCGAATCACTTCTGAAAATCCTAGCAAATAAAACTATTTCCCTTAAGGAAGGGAGGTTTTCTTGAGTGACGCTATTTAAATACCTCGAAACCATCATTCACAGCTACAATTTATTAAGTGTTCGCTCTGAGCTAGGTGGCGGGGCTAAGCACTTACCACCGCCACCTCTAAATCTTGGTCATTTCCCAGCTGGGGAAGGGAGTCCCAGAAAGGCTGAGCCCGCCCAAGGCCACACGGCTCGCAGGGCTGGGATTCTGACACAGGCCCCTCTGATTCTAGAACCTGTGCCTCTTAATTAGCCCTCCTGCTACCCTTTGCATGTTCATGTTCTTCAGTTCGCCACGAAAAGCACACTTGAGGCAAACTCACGGCGTAACGTTAAGAATTAGCCTGTTGAGTTATCTTCTGCGGAATGGAATATGTAACGTGAAAAGGAGGGCCCGCCAGCGATCGCCCTGGCCCAGTGTCAGTGCAAGGGTTTTACCACGCTGGCCACAAACGGAAAGCAACCTCTCTGTTCAGACACGGGGTCACCGCTATGGCAAAGCCACCGAGGGGTCGGCACAGATGCTGGCCTACCAGGGAGGGCCGGCCCTGAACCTCTGATGCTCACGGCCGTGCCAGAGCGCACGGCTGGTGTCTGCCCTCAGGCCCACGCATTCCACGTCTCAGTCACCGCGGGGACAAACTTTCTTTGGTTACCGCTCTGATCTTTATTCTTGAGAAAGCTGGCCCGTCAGGTTTTGCGTCCGATGTCTTCTGGACATTTGTTTCCATTCTGACAGCCTTTAAGTCTAGAAATGATTCATTCGGGTGGTCCTTATGATCTATAAAACAAGTAAGTGAGAGTCAAAAGAAAGGGTCGGGAAGAAGTTATTGCACGTAATAATCACAGCTGCTCTTTACGGGACCCTTACCATAGGCCGGTGCTGATCTCCAGCCCCCTCCCTCGGCAGGTGAGAAATAGGCCTAGACAGGTAGGTGGCTTGTCCAAGGTCACACAGCTAGGAGGAGGCTGCGGCCTCGCAGGTGTCAGTGCCAAGGCACAGAGGGTGAACTTTCAGCTACAGGAGCAAGGACGGAACTTGAACCCTGGCCTCTGGGTCCTAGCTCAGCGCTTCCCCCAGCAGCGTCTTGAGAATGCCATCCCCTCTAAACAGGGTGTTCTAGGAGGTTCCCCAAGGCTGATCCTTGCAGTGTTAGTCTATGGCCAAGTTCCCGCCGGGCCACAGCGAAATGAGAAAAAGGAGGACACTGTAGTGACTTTTCCATGAAATCCTATTTATTTAAATACCAAGCCTTGCCCTTGACTCTGAGACCATGCCTGCCATCATTCCTTGTATCACTACGTCCTTTCGGTCATGAAGTGATGGGGATAGGAGACAGTGGTCCTGGCCGATTGTCGGCGCCCAGAGTGATCCCTAGAGTCTGGGGCTCAGGACTGTGAGCTGGGAGAGGGAGACCAGCAGGGAGGGAACTTACTTGCTGAGGACGCCTTCTCCAGCTCCTTAATCCGTGCACGCAGTTCAGACAAGGCTTTTTTCTGACGCTGAATGACTTCCTCATGTCGGGACCCTTTGCACTTGGCCCCTAGATCACTGAAGGATTCCTGCGGCCAGAATGGTTCAGACAGCAGCGTTATCAGGGGTCAGAATTCCTCCCTTATATTCCAAGAAACACGTACAATTCATGGCTAGCAGGGACCCTGTCACTTAGTACCTTGGAAGCTACTATAAGGGGCTTTGGCACAGAAGGGATTTAAAATTTTCATTTCAAATATAAAGTCACATCTAGGAAGATTTTCAACTTTCTTACCTACTTAGCATATCTATAAATAAAACCCCCCTCTATGTTCCCTCCCCACATTTTATATTTTATTCTAATATTCTGTTAAGCCTGGGTTTCTATTTGTTGTCATTTTGGATCTTGTTTCAGAATAATCCCATCAAATTCTGCTGCAGGAGGGGCATTTTTTGGATGAGAACACATGATATTTCCTTCTTGACTGGTAATAAGGATGATTGTCCAATATTTGCTGGGGGTGGGGGGAGTTTGACTGGCTCATGGTTGGTCTGGAGAAAGGAAAACCTTTCTCTGAGCCTTCTGGAGCCTCTACTGTCCAACACAGGTCTCTTGTGACGAGGGGAATGTTCCATATTTGCACCACCCAATATGGTAGCCACCAGGCACAGAGCTAGAGTAGGGCTGATGAAGGGCATAGACAAGGAGAGGTCTTCTCTATCTTTAAAAAAAATTTTTTTTAAACGTTTATTCATTTTTGAGAGAGAGAGCAAGAGAAAGACAGAAAGCATAAGCAGGGGAGGGGAAGAGAGAGAGGGAGACACAGAGTCCAAATCAGGCTCCGGGCTCCGAGCTGTCAGCACAGAGCCCGACACGGGGCTCGAACTCGCGAACTGTTGAGGTCATGACCTGAGCCGAAGTCAGACACTCAAGCGACTGAGCCACCCAGGCGCCCCTTGGTCTTCTCTATCTTTTAAGGGTCATATCTACCTTTCAGATTCGGAAGAATCCGAGGTTCCGTCTTTCAGAGGAAGTCACATATACACAACATTTGCATACAGTTTCTGGAGGTTCCGGGACCCCCCTGAAGCCCCCGTGTCACACGGGCTCCGTGCGAACAAAGTCCTGTCTCCAGTGGTGTTCCCAGAGTCCAGCCCCGTGCCCCAGCTTAGTAGACGCGCAATAGTTACGGAGACTGAATGGACCAAGGTCAGAAACAGGAGTAGGAAGGAGTCTGTCCTGGCTTTCTGGCTGGGACCAGGCTCACCAGCAAAAAAGAAGGGGGTGCTCCACCCGCCTGCACTTAGTAGGACCTCACTTGACCTGGATACTGTCCTCAGCCTCCTTATAGACTGCACGGCTGGTCCACTCTTCCTAGGTTGGTTCTATACTAGCCTTGCTGTATTTGAGGGTGTATGTCGGCCCAGGAGTAAACACCTGAAATGTCGTGTGTGTGTGTGTGTGTGTGTGTGTGTGTGTGATGTGTGTGCACACGTGCAGGGGTGCAGAGAGGAGAGCAGGGGCTACTGACCTGGGGGTTGGGGCAGCCACAGCAGCGAGGCTGGGTGACAGCTTTTATTCTGTCTGAAGAGTATGTCTGAGCCCGATGTGACCCTTACTCATGGCTCTTCTGGGAATTTGTTTATTTAGAGAAGATGAAGATTCTTTCTCATACAACTCTTACGCCCTCTGACCCACTCTGGCTTAGAAAGCAGGAAGTAGCCCGAGTTTGGAAAGCCATTCTGAGGAGGAACAAATACTTTTTCCCTTTTATCTTGCAGCCTCCCCGCCCCCGCCCCGCCCATCCTCTTCCGTGAATCCCCCCACAGAAGAGAAATTACTAATTTCGGCATCAGGTCAGCCACCCATTCTGGCAAACTCGTGCAGAGCCTGAGGGGGTCTGGTGCGAACAGGAACCCTGTGCGCCTTCCTCTGTGCCCAGCGCTGGGCCTGGCATACAGGAGACGTTCAGTAGGTGCCGGAAAAGCGAACGAATATGGGCTGCGTCCCGCACTAAGAGCCTGGGATTCCAACGGGTCGGAGACGGGAGTGAGACCCGCTCCCCGCCCCACCGAGGCTTTTAACTTCTGTTAAAGTGCGCTGGACAGTGACGGTGACAAGGACAGCTGGCTGGGCCGCCGAGCCCTTTCGTTCGAGCTGCGTGCGGTCCTGGCTCACTGCTGTTTGGCAGGGGGATGGCATCTTTGAGGAAGCAGGGAGGCAAGCTGACACATTTGGCCCCGTTTCCGAGTGAAAATCCAAAGCCCATTGCCGGAGCGCCCTGTTCTCTAGTTTCCTAAAGCAAAGGGGAAAAGGATGTCCCCCCGGACTCCAGGAAACCCGAGGCCTCGAGGAACCACTGCAGCCCGTGGTCAGCCTTCCACGGACTGTGGGAGGCACCACGCCCCCGCCACGGGGGCAGAATGTGAGTGCCACCTGCGGGGGCCGCGTGGCATGGGCTGCTCTCACTCAAAGACACGCGCCCTCCCGGGCCGGCGGGGGGCTGTGCAGCCGGGGCTCCCAGGCAGGCACCCCCAGAGAAGTCACCGAGAGACAGGCCTGGAGCGTCAGTGGTGTGGCTCTCTGGGAGGGCAGTTTGGCCCCTACCCAGCATGGTTCAGGACGCCCTCCGGACCCAGCACTTTCACATCCGGGAATCTGTTCTGCATACATACCTACAAGGACATCAACTACAGCAACGTGTGGAAGTAGAAATAACGTATAAATGTCCACCAACAGGGGACAGGGCTGGATAAAAGGGACACCGTGGAATTCTATGTCCTCATTTAAAAGAACAAAGCAGGTTTTTAAATACTTACTAGAGAAGGTGGCCTTTATATTGTGTTCGGTGGGGAAAAAAACA
>NW_026057585.1:93649891-93651877 GCF_023721935.1 Panthera uncia
TATATATATATATATATATATATATATATATATATATGGCTTAATACCATCATTCTGCAAGCAGATTATATAAACATGTGTGTATAGGTTGTGTGTGCTTATGTGCATAAATCAAATTTGTTTCTTTATGACCCGGTGGGGTGGTGGCTGTCCTAACTCCTGCTTCCCAGACAAGGGGGACGGCACATGTAACCTCCCTGGGGTCAGCATTTCCGAGTGAAGGAGTCCCACTCAGGGATGAAACCCGGGCAGCCTGGATGTGAGCCTGGCCTTCGAGCACCGCACGACCACGCCTGTCTGGAGGGTAGGGCAGTCTCTGTGAGGCAAAGGGCTGAGGACACAACGTGACGAATAGCATGCGACTGGCAGCGGTGACCTCCAGTGACTGGGGGGTTGGAGGGCCGGACGGCCGCTTTTCACTTTGAACGTTTCACAGAAGCAAGTGCCTACATTTGGAACTCGGAATGAAAATATTATCAGAAGCGAAGACAGCCACCACTGGGCTCCCGTGTAGCATGCCCTGCTGGCCGCCCGCGACCGGACGGCACTCACCTCCTGACTGCTCGAGAAAATGTCAGTGTGGACGGGTTCCATCTGCACCGAGATGTCACACATCTGGGTCATGTTCTTGGGCTTCTGATCCTTTTCCTTGTGCAGCTGGACTCGGTGTTTCTCTTGAGAGGCCCTAGGGCAGAGAAGATTAGTCCCTGGACAGCAGGATGGCTGGCAGCATGAGGTTCCGGAAGCCACGAGTGACCTTTGTAGCCTCCGGCAGAACGGGAAAAGGAACTCTGTGTTTACAGGTGACCGAAACCCCCAGGCCTTCAAGTCTCCTGCCAGCAGGTTTCTAGTTTTTAGTTTCAGGGGACTTCAAAAGTCGTGGTCAGGACAGTAGGCACCTGTCCACCCTTGTTTCCCATATACTAGGTCCGTGGGATACCTGCTGTGGCATTCACTGGGGACATGCACTCCCTGTCTGCCGTTTCTAACACTTTTATGTGTTAACCCTTCTGTTTCACGTAGAGTCCCACGAGCCGGAGACTCTCCTTGTCCCATTTTACAGACAAGGAAACAGACACACAGCAATTTGCCGACGATCGTGAAACTTGTAAGTGAAGGAGGCTGGCTTTGAAGCCGGGCAGCCTGGGTCTGGAACCTGTTCTTTCAGCCACTGGGTGAACCTGCCTTGGCTATGAGCCATGAGGCATATAGAGCTACAGGGTTTTTCACGAGATGTGGATTTTACTCAACCTTTCTTGGAGAAAACATTACTCTCAGGTCAAAATAAGGATACGTTACGGATGAAAATGCAAACTCACACGTATTTTTACAGATGAAAATGTAAACTCACATGGACTAACCCATGGGAGGACAATGAAATTTCACATTTATTTTAAGCTAACCTCTGGTACCTCAGTTTATACATTTGTTCAATTGATATTCATTAAGTTCCCTATGTGCCGGGCACTATGCGAATGCTGGGGAGTCAACAGCAGGCAAGATCTGTATCAGGGACCTCGTGGGGAAGGCAGACAATTAAACAGTCAATAGTAGCATAGCTATGTGAGAAGTGCTAGGCTGGATGCAGTTCATCCCAGCCCAGGGTCCCAGGGGATGAGGGACCCCAGGGAGAGGAGGAGCCCTTGGCTACGTTTGGTGGGGGTGAGTGACAGAGGGCTTCCTGGAGGAAGTGGCATTTAAGCAGAGACCTATCACTAGAATATGGGGCAGGGATGTTTGATGAGCATAGAACTAAGCAAAACCTTCCTTTACATGATAAGGCTGCGAAGCATGAAATACATGTCACCCATTCATCCACCCACCCACCCACCCAACTACCCACCCATCCATCCATTCATCCATCCTTCATCCATCCATCCATCCATCCACCCACCCACCCAACTACCCATCCATCCATCCATCCATCCTTCATCCATTCATCCAGCCAGCCACCCAGCCATCCTTCATCCATCTAACCATCCATCC